>NW_026067924.1:26859772-26934065 GCF_014885135.2 Alexandromys fortis | reverse complement strand
CTCTCTCTCTCTCTCTCTCTCTCTCTCTCTCTCTCTCTCTCTCTCTCTCTCTCACACACACACACACACACACACACACACACACACACACACACTGCGTGGTTTTTCCCCTCTTCCTAAAGGATTCCAAATATTCAAAGAGAATCAACCATCCCGGTGGCTCAGGTCTGTAGCCACACTACTCAGAAACTTGAGATGGGAGGATCCCAGGTTCCCTACATGTCTGAGCTATACAGTGAGTTGAAGGCAAGCCTGAGTACGTGAGAACCTGTCTCAAAGTTTATAAAAGTGGAAATAAAGAGCTGGATATGTAGTCCAGTGATACATGCTCACCTGACATGCATGAGGTCTCAGGCATGATCTTCAACCATGGGTCCAGCTCCTCGGACTCTACTCGTTGAATATTTCTCAAACTGAGTGTGCTAATTAGCTTTCCATTGCTGTGATCATATACCTGAGTAAACAGAAGATGAAGTATTACTTTTAGTTGATCATTTCATAAGTTTCAGTCCATAAGGCTGTATTGACTCGAGCCTGTGGGGACAGAAAGGCACTCATCATGATGGAAATGGCATGAGAGGAAAACTGATCACCTTACTGAAACCAGGAAGACCACGGGCAGAAGAAAGATCTTTGGGAATGTGTTCCCAGTGGCCTAGTTCCTCCAACTACGCTCTAGTCTGAAAATTTCTATTATCTCCTAACATATTCCTTCAGTTGTCAGTGAACTAAGGGGGTTAATCCACTGATAAAATCATAATGGTTATGACCTCATGACCCCAGGCTCAACCTCTGAGTCCTGCTGTGTTGCTACACTGGGGACCAAGCCTTCAACACATGACCTTTGAGGGACATTTTCTATCCAAGCCATGAGCAATAAGAAAAAAGAATTTCCATATATTTATGTTTCTTTCTTTTTTTGTTTATTTCTTAAGATTTTAAAAATTCAGTTTATTGCTTGAATTATTCTACCACTTTGTTTCTTGCCTCATCATAATACTTAAAATACACAAAACTGCTTGCAAAACTACTTAACAATGTAATAATGTAATAGTTGAAGAAAACCTCTGAAATCATGCCAAAGGTTCAATATGTACAATGCAATCATATGTAATTAGGAAAAAAGCAATTATTTAATTTCTAAATTCCTATATTGTTCATCTCGGTTTATGTTTTGAACCTTGTACTCACATTCTTGGTACTGTTGGTTGGACCAGAAAAGGATTCAGATACAAAGGTAGATATATGAGTCTAAATCGAGCAATCCATAACAACGGCCAATTCAAAAAGAGGGCAAGACTTTCCAAATTAGTCCTCTGGAAAGTTTAGTTAAAACAGAGGGCATCTACCAACTGAGTCTAGGCTAAGTATCTGAAAAGCTGAAGAATTCCCAGGAAGGAGACTGTAGCCATGAAGTACTGAAAAACTCAAAGGCTAGTAATCCAGTTAAAAGTTAGGAACTATTGCTGAGTTTCCCTGAAATATTAGAGGCTAGCAATATCTTTCTTCTCTTCCAACCTTCAAAAACAACACACAGCTAAAGGACCTATCTGTTCATGGAAACTTTTACTTCCCTTCTGTCTTTACAACCCTTTTCTCCTTTTCTAGTGGTGTTCTGTTCAAATAAAAACAAGCATGGCACATTAAAATATTTCAAGCTAGGCATAGTGACGCAAGCCTGAAACCACAGCAGTTAGGGAGCCCAGGTACAAAGGTTGTAATTTCAAGATCAGCCTAGGGCTACAGCACATTTCAGACACTTTGCTCAACACTACTAGTTCAAAGCGAGCCTGAGACTACATGATATTTCAGGCACTGACTGTCCTTGCAATAGAGAAAGCACCATTAGTACAAGGCTAATCTGGATTACTTATATATTTTCAGTTTAGCAAGACCTTGTTGTCTTCAAAAACTCCAGTCACAGGTCATGTTAGGTTTTTGGGAAAATGCTCCCTTTTAAAAGAAAATTTAACTTTTATATGAAAGAGTGTTTCCCTGCATTTATATATATGCATCACACGTGTGCCTGGTGTTAGTGGCGCCTACGTGTCAGGTCCCCAGAACTACAGTTACAAATGGTTATGTGCCATGTGGGTGCTGGGAACTGAATCCAGATCCAGTGCGGAAGAGCAGCCAGTTCTTCATGGCTAAGCCATTTCTCTAGTGTGCCTCCCTCCCCATCTTGATGGGAAAAGCTGCAAGGTCGTCTAGTTCACAGAGTCTTCTGATAGAAAAAAAAAAAAAAAAACTCTGCTTAAACCATTTCAAACAGCTGTATCTGGAATAATGCCTACAGGAGCCATGCTACAGGAGTAATAATTCAGCAGTGCACAGCTTCTGCTGTGAAGCTTCCTCATAGTGCCCATGGAGTAGTCAAAGTGACTGGCTACTTGGCTAGTTGACTGGCAGTCCTTTGTTCAAAGAATTCTAAGCACCAGAGAGGGGGTATCTGTTAATTAGGCAACAACCCTCACTTCCCATTTCAGCTAATATAAAAGAAAAAACATAAAAAGGAATATTTACAGTAAAAAAAATGGCTTATTATCGCCATTATCAGTGACTTAATAATATTTAGACGTGTTTTAACAAGGCTTCATTCCCGTCCTAGACCCACAGAGAAAGGTGCCTAATGTGTCTCAAGATTATTGGTATACATCTGTGGCAGCAAGATCAGATTTCTGATTTTGCCTGACATGCTGAAAAATGCACTGATGTTAAAGAGCATGAAAATTAAGAACCAAGGCTCTGGAGCTGGCAGAGGGAAAGCTGCTATCCTGAAGGCCCAAGTGGCTGCAAGAGGACGAGGACTTGGAATGGGGCATGGAAACATCTTCCAGAAGCGAAGATAACTTTCTCTGTTGAAGAGAACTTTGTCCTTAACTCTGTTAGGTTATTGGGGGGGGGGGGGTTACATGTGCATATGTCGTAGGTTTTCTTTTGCTATTTCTCTTTGTACCAGAGAAACTGTTAAGCTTAATAAAATTGGTTGTTTTGTGAAGAAAAAAAAAAGATTATTGGTGATATTAATGTGATTGCATGGTATAATGAAATAAAAATAATGAAATGTACCAACATTTGGAAGACTTGCTTAATTCAGTAACCAATTTTCCAAACGACCAATGCATATTACGAAATCATGCATAGGAAATATGTATTTAAGTTTACAACTAAAATCAGTGAATTCTAAAGTATCAGTATGAAATGTTCTCTTAAATTTCAAATTCTTGAACCAGGTCTAGTGGTAAATGCCTGTAATCCCAGCACTAGGAAGGTGAACTCTGGAAGTTTCTGGCCAGTCTGATCTACAGAGTTCCAGGGCAGTCAGAGCTACAGTGAGATCCTGCCTCAAAAAGAAAGAAAGAAAGAAAGAAAGAAAGAAAGAAAGAAAGAAAGAAAGAAAGAAAGAAAGAAAGAAAGAAAGAAGAAAGAAAGAGAAAAGAGTGAGTTCCAGATTTCAAAATGGGAAATAACTATTACCAAAAAAAAAAAAAAAAAAAAAAAGGAAAGTCAGCACGTGTGCTTATCAAAAAATAACCAGGACTGGAAAATGGCTCAGTCGTAAAATGCTTGCCATTCAAATACAAGGATCTCAATCTGGATCCCCAGAATCCACATAAAAACTGGGCCTGGAAGTGTACTTATATCCTATAGTTTGTCACGTAAAACGTTCTTCATATATTTTAGCGGATACAACACATACAGCTCTGTGTCCAGAGTATCTAGAGACCAACAAGTTTGAGAACTGTGCTTTGCACTGCTTAGCTGGCAAATTCAAGATAATTAAATTCCACTGGCATTGGGCCGGGAAGAGGGTTGGGCAAAGTGTGAAAGCATTAAAAAATTGAGCTCAGATCCCCAGCACCCATGCATAAAACCAGGCATTATCAGTGTGTCTATAATCCCAAACGGCGAAGCAGAGCATGAGGAGTGGCTAGCTATCCAATCTCAACGGGCAATGAGCTCCAATTTCAAAGAGATATTCTCTCTTAAAAAAAAAAAAAGATTGGGGGCTGGAGAGATGGCTCAGTGGTTAAGAGCATTGCCTGCTCTTCCAAAGGTCCTGAGTTCCATTCCCAGCAACCACATGGTGGCTCACAACCATTTGTAGTGACGTCTGGTGCCCTCTTCTGGTCGGCAGACATACAAACAGAATATTGTATACATAATAAATAAATAAATATAAAAAAAATAAGATTGGAGGGGCTAGCGAGATGGCTCCGTGGGTCAAGGCATCTACCCCCCAAGCCTGAATGAAGACCTGAGCTTGTTACTAAGGACCCGCGTGGTGAAAGGAGAAAAATAACTGACTCTCTTAGCTGTCCTCTAACCTCCCCCAGAACATTGTGGTACACCACACACTCACACAAAATAAACAAATCTATAATTCTTAAAATGTTTACTCAAAAAAAAAAAAAGCGAGAGGAAGGCATCATGTACCTGAACATATTACATACACTACACAAAAATTAAATGATTTGATGTAATAAACGAACTTTTTCCCAATTACATATCTCATAATTATTAAACACTTACACAAACCTCATATAACCTGTAGTGAAAGACTGTGAACATATGACCTTGCTTTCCTAAATTTATTAAGAATGGATTGTCACAGGATAGTTTAATGACTATCAATTAATCCAGTACAAACTTTGCTGAACAATTTATTCCGCATTGCAAAGCAGCTTGGGAATTATTGCTGCTGCAAATGTACAAACTTTTCTTTCTGGAATAGCAAGCATATTGGGGAGGTAGGGGTAAATCTTCCAAACTAACATATTAACAATGATTTCTTGATTCTTATTAATTTTCATCAAGTCCCACTAGAGTTTCATTCCGCCCTCTAGGTCTGATTTTAAAAAACAGAATATCGGATTGGGCAGGACCCCAAGGTTCCCTCTCACAAGGAGGAAAAGCTGAGACGTTCCTGTGTAAAGAACTGCACCCGCCAGGGCTCCTGTCTCAAGGCGTCTGACATCATCACGCACACACACCCGAGCAGCGTCTGGGACACGCCCTGACCTTGCCGCCAGCTGATTGGCGAGCCCGGGGCATGATCGACGGTGCCAATGGTTGGCAATCGATTGGGTTGCACCATCCTCAAGACGTCTTCCCGGTAAAAAAGCTTTCCTTCCACGAGGCAGCCAGGCGTGCTGGACGTTCCAGCTGTGCACCAGGAACCGCCTACACCCTCGACCGCGGCCCAGTTCCGCAGCCACTTCTCGAAACCTCCGGAGAGTTTTTCGGAGCCAAGCGCCAGGGAGGTGGTGCCACCGAGCGCAAGCCTGGCGCGGCCGTGGACGTCAGGCTTACACTAGTGGCAATTGGCTGAGGCTATGTGGCGCGGACGAGTGCTGGCGCAAGTGATTGGACGTGCCTTTAGGGGGCGGGGCCTGGAGGCGGGGCTTGCTGCGAAGAGCGTTGAAATAAGGCGCACAGGACTTCACAGCGTGTCTAGCTGCAATCTCTGGTAAGTGTGACTTCGGTGAAGGATGGAGCGAGGGGACCAGGAGGGGCTGGGTGGCAGGATGAGGCTGAGGTGACTCGGTTTCCCACCTCTGCGCCGTGGTGGACCTGAGTTCTGGCCGCCTGGTACGGTTGCCTCAGTTTAGGCTTTGATCCACTTGGGCGGGGATGGGTGGTCTATTGTGTCCCAGTGGCAGTGCGTGGGTCCACCGGCTTTCCGTGGAGATGCCCTGAGGAGCGATCCAATAGTCCAAGAAACACTGCGGTTCATAGCCCTTGGGAAGCTGAGTTAGAAAAAGGGAGCTGACTTAACTTGAGAAAATGTAGTCTTTGCTTCAGTTTGGAGCACCTCACCCCTCTTCTTCCAGTACTGAATAAATAGGTCAATTCCTAAGCTGTGTTCTTCTATTTGAGGGACTTGCAGGTGTTGTAGTTGGTAAGTAGCCATGTGGGTTTTTATCTTTTTCTTGAGTTCGATGGTGTGTATTTTTCTTATCTTTAAATGAATAATTTTATTCTGTAATCATGGAGTTGATTCTTAATATCCCGGCATTATGAGTTAAAGACGTTGTTCAAAAAGTTTAGTAATTCCACAAGAATGAAATCTACTTTAGGATTTTAAATTAGCCTATGAACATCGTAAATATACCCTGTGAGTTCAAGTCCATTTTTACTTGTTACAGTGCTTGTCCTTTTAATGTAATAATTAACCTCCTTTCTGTTTATTTAGTATTTGATATTTAGCCTCATTGTCATCAGTGATATTCCCCTTTCCCCCAGTTAGTTTATTCTGTACTGTATTTAGTTTTAGAAAGTTATATTAGGTAGCCATTCAGTGGTATGTTTCAACTCCAGTAATCTATATATTTGAAATTAGAGAACATGGACTCTTCAAAATAGTGTGGGAAAACTTATTTAAAAAAAAAAACTGGGGAAGATATGTAAGGTACACTTATAAACATTAGAAAAATTAGAAACTTCTGGATAGAGAGGTGCAAAATATGTTAAAATACAGAAATATTTAAAATACCAAAATACTTAAGGAGTTAGAGCTCAGAAAATTAAGTGTCTACACTAAGGTCAGGATGTTTGAACTATAACCTAATATGTTACAAATATTTTTCTGGAGAAAAATTTTGTGACATGGGGATTAAGTGAGACTTAGATTTTAGTGTCCATAAATTGAAGACTAATTAGAACATAGCTGCACTTAATTTCACATTGTCTAGTTTAGGCGTTGCCTAGTTCTTGCACTTAGAAAGGCAGAATTGACACTCTATTAATTCACCGTTTTTTTTTTTTTTAAATGCCAGGAACTACTCTAAGGCATCCACTTGAATATAGTGAATAAAATTTTTGCCTCTTCATCAAAAATATCATCTATATATTGCCTTAGGAGAACTGCCAAAATAGTTGCATTTTTTAACTATGAGCCCAGGTTGAAAATTGGATAAAATCTTACTGGGACATTGTCTATAGGATTGTGAATTGGAATTTGAAAACTGGATTTTAATGAACATTGATGTGTAGTGTTCTTTAGCAGCTGTATTGAGGAAGTGAATGGCAAAAGTAATTGGGCAGACCGTGGGAACATATAATGAAGAATCCAGAGACTGTTATGGAAAAATAGAACGAAACGTTAGGTTGGAGCCAGATCACACATGGGAAAATATGTAAAGAGAAATGCTCCAAGGGAGAAGAGTTGACTTTCCAATGCTCCAAAAGGCATCTGCTCAGTAATTTGCACAGAACACTGAGTTGCCATGTTAGAGCAACTGTCATAGAATGCTAGTTGTGATTGTAGGAGAAATGAGAGTCAAGGTAGGGGCGAGTGTTTGGCCAGTGGTATCCTTGGAGAAGCCCAAGGACGATGGAATGGTGAGGTGGCAGATGGGAACAGTAGGCATAATTGTAAGCGTAATGCCTGAACTAGTTCCTCAGCTCGACTCTAGATATTCTTAACTACATATATGCCATTTAGAAAACGCTAATATGATGATCTTTCTTAATGTCAGTGTTTTAGGTCAGATCGGACATTCTCTCACAATGCCTGAAATAAATACCAGCCATCTCGATGAAAAACAGGTTCAACTTCTGGCAGAGATGTGTATTCTTATTGATGAAAATGACAATAAAATTGGGGCTGACACCAAGAAAAATTGTCACCTGAATGAAAACATTGACAAAGGTACTGTTTTAAAATAGTCTTTCTTATAAAGTGATTTGTCTAGACTTTTCCAGTTAGCTGAGAAAAATATTAGGATAAAAGGAATGTTTTCCCCTTTGGGGCTGGGGAGGTTCTCACTGTGTAGCTCTGGCTGGCTACTCTGCAGAAATCTGCCTCCCGAGTGCTGAGAGATCCATTTCTTAATGATACTTTACATTTCATTCCAGCTAAGCAGTGTAGTGATAAAACCTGCCTTGCTACCTCTCCTGTAATATTTCTTTCCACTTTGTGTATCTTACTAAACTGCTTGAGAATTATTCTGGGCACATAGAGAAGAAATAGACTATTAACAGACTACTCAAGCCTC
The DNA here is from genome assembly GCF_014885135.2 of Alexandromys fortis. NCBI lineage: Eukaryota > Metazoa > Chordata > Mammalia > Rodentia > Cricetidae > Alexandromys > Alexandromys fortis. The sequence continues at coordinate 26,926,065 of NW_026067924.1, read as the reverse complement.
TTTTTCTGAAGACTAGAGAGAGAAGTAGATGTTGAAGGGAAACATGAACCTACACACACACACACACACACACACACCACACCACACCACACCACACCACACTCACAGCAGGAAACTAAATGACCTGGGTTAGCCATTACCAAAAGCGTTTGGCCTGCCTCAAACCTGCCGCCACTGCCATTCCTTTCACTTGGTGACCAGGTCTTACTGGTGTGCTGGAACTATTCTCCATAACGGCTGTAGAGAAATTCCTGTTAATAACAGAACTGTCAGCAAATTCCTAGTCATATTCTCATCTGCAAGAGGGAAAACTGGACAAATAATGGGCATTTTCTAACCAGTCATACTTCTTTTTGCTTTTAGGATTATTACATCGAGCTTTTAGTGTCTTCTTATTTAATACTGAAAATAAGCTCTTGTTACAGCAGAGATCAGATGCTAAAATTACCTTTCCAGGTCAGTATATTCAATGCACAAGCTAGATTCTACTGGGAACTATATTAATCTGATTGGACTTCTTAGTGCCAAGGTCCAAAAGGAATAGCTTGGTAAATGGCTTCATTTATATTTTACTTTAATAAGCTTATCCAATGAGTATAACCTTAATATCTGAATTATCTCTATGTTTTCATCTTCTTGGTTTTAAGAAAGCATTAAAACTTATCGATAACTGTCTTTTAGAAAATAATATAGAAGAAAAACAAACAAACAAAGAAAATAATCTAGGTAGCCCATTGTAACTGACTTAAAACTGTTTATGTGACTACTTATCAGACCTAATTTGAAGAGAAGTTCATCTTGGTTCATATTACTATTTTCCAGGTTGTTTCACCAATAGTTGCTGTAGTCATCCCTTAAATAATCCAGGGGAGCTTGAAGAAAACAACGCCATCGGTGTGAAACGAGCCGCACAGAGGCGCTTGAAAGAGGAACTGGGCATCCCCTTACAAGAGGTAATCAGTCTGTCAGAGAGCTTGCGGCCTAAGTCTAAATCACTCTTTCAGTACTGTCTGATATCCAAAAAGAAATTTTCAGCAAGGCTTTGAGTAGAACCCAGAGTTTTGTACATTCCTGACAAGTACACTTCCGCTAAGTTACAGTTCCAGGCCAAGAATTTTGTTTTGAGACAGAGTTTCACTATGTAGCCCAATCCTCCTGCCTCAGTCTCCCAAATTGCTGTGCTTACAGTAGTACAGGTCTGTGCTTTATAGCTTCCTAATTTATAGAATTAGCCCTTCAATAAGGAATGTTAGAATATTATATTATGTGCATTTTATTGTTTTTTGTTGTTTTGTTTTTGTTTTTTGAGACAGGGTTTCTCTGTAGCTTTGGAGCCTGTCCTGGAACTGTCTCTGTAGTCCAGGATGGCCTCGAACTCACAAAGATCCACATGCCTCTGCCTCCGGAGTGCTGGGATTTAAGGTGTGTACACCACCGCCTGACTTGTTTTGTTTTTGTTGAGACAGTGTCTTGCTATATAGCTCATCCTGGTTTCCAACAAACAATATGCTTGTTTTTGCCTCCTAAATGGCATACCTTCCAAATTCAGCCAAATTTTTGTTTCTCTTTCTTAAAAAATACCTTTTTATTTTATGGTTTGCCTACACTGATGTACCCCACATATGTGCCTAGTGCCCAAGGAGACCAGAAAGCGGGTGTTAGAGCCCCAGGAACTGGAGTGGCAAATGGCTTTGAGCCCCATGTGGATGCTGGAACTGAACCTGGGTTCTGGAATAGTAGGTGGTACTCCTAACTGCTGATCCATCTCTCCAGCCTCTTTTTAAAACTTTTTAAATATCTATTTTTATTTTATGTCTGTTTTTCTTTTTTTTATTTTATTTTTTTTATTAAAAAAAAATTCCTGCCTCCTCCCATTTTCCTCCCCCTCCTCCCGCTCCTCTCCCCCTCCCCCCACTTCTCTCCCCTTCCCTCTCCAGTCCAAAGAGCAGTCAGGGTTCCCTGCCCTGTGGAAAGTCCAAGGTCCTCTCCCCTCCATCCAGGTCTAGGAAGGTGATCATCCAAACTGGCTAGGCTCCCACAAAGCCAGAACATGAAGTAGGAACAAAACCCCATGCCATTGTCCTTGCCTTCTCATCAGCCCTCATTGTCCGCCATGTTCAGAGAGTCCGGTTTTATCCCATGCTTTTTCAGTCACAGTCCAGCTGGCCTTGGTGAGCTCCCAATAGATCAGCCCCACTGTCTCAGTGGATGGGTGCACCTCTCGTGGTCCTGACTTCCATGCTCATGTTCTGTCTCTGTTTTTCTTGCATGTCTTGTGTGCCATGTGCACATAGTATGGAGGAAGCCAAAAAAGGGAGTTCAGTTCCTTGGAACTAGAGTTAAGGCTAATTGTTAGCTGCCATGTTGGTGCTAGGACTCAAACCTTAGTCCTGTGGAGAAACAAGCCAGTACTCTTACTGCTGAGCTATCTCTCCAGCCTCCGTCTTTCTGAGATGTGATGGATCTCATGTAGCTGAAGATCTTGATGATCGCCTGCCTTTATTTTCCTAGTGCTGAGAATACAAGTATGCACCTTGCGTAGTTTATGTGGTGCTGAGGATGAAACCCAGCTCTTCATCCACGCTTGGCAAGTCACTGAGCTAAATCGTAGTACTCAGGAGGCAGAGGTAGGTTTTCTGAGTTTCAGGCCAAACTTATCTGCATAGCAAGTTCTGAGCTAGCCAGGGCTACTTGGAGGGACTTTGCCTCAAAAGAAAAAAATAAATAAATAAAATAAAGTGTGTGTGTGTGTATAATTTAAGGGAACAATTCAAAGGAAGGAAAAGGTTGTTTCAATTCACTTAGATTTGTGGTTCATGTTCCTAAGGATATATACAAGGCAGCATTCATCTCTGATTTGCTCAATTATAATAGACTGGTATATCAATATTGAGCAAAACTAGGACTGTGATTTTAAGAAACCAAAATTTAGGGCTAGCTATCCTGGCGCTCACTGTGTAGACCACGCTATCCTTGAACTCTCAGAGATTTGCCTATTTCAACTGCCAGCCAGCATGCTGGGACTAAAGATGCATACCACCATGCCTTACTGAATTGTTCTCTGAAAATTAAGACAAAGTGTCTCACATCTATTGAAACAAAAAAATGGTTTTTTTGTAATAGCAACTTTAAAATATGAATGCATTCTATTTTGAGAAACTATTCTATATTGAGTAACATTCTAGTTTGAGTAACTATTTTTTAATACTTAGAAAAAATTGACTTATGTTTAGTCTGGAGAATAAAAAATTTAGACACTCAAAATAGTAATAATTTTTCATATATCATCAATAGGAGAATAATACTTTAAAAGCTCTGATTATAAAACTACACTGCGGCTATCCAACATGTTGTTAAAGGGCTGGAGAGATGGCTCAGCACTTAAGAGCACTGGCTGCCTTCCAGAGGACCCGTGTTTAGTACTCTACACCAACACGGCAGCTTACAATCCTCTAACTCCAGTTCTAAGGGATCCGTTGTTCTCTTCTCGTCTCCCGGGAACCACAGTGGCGCACAGACACACATGGAGGCAAGACACTCATACACAAAAATAATTTAAAAGACAAAGACATTCTTGAGATGTGTTGGTTTTAGGTTATCCTTTGTCATTAGTTTATCTTTTAATATTTTGAAACAGTGTCTCACTGTGTATCCCTGGCTAGCTTGGCATTCACTATGTAGACCAAACTGGCCTCAAACTCAGAAACACCCACCTCTGCCTCCTGAGTACCGGGATTAAAGACATGCACCACTATGCCTGACCTCATTGGTAGTATTATTAATTGAGTTTTCTTTTTATGTTGTAGGTTGATCCAAAGGAAATGCATTATCTAACACGAATTTACTACAAGGCCCAGTCTGATGGTATATGGGGTGAACATGAAATTGATTATATTTTGTTTCTGAGGAAGAATGTAACACTGAATCCAGATCCCAATGAGATTAAAAGCTATTGCTATGTATCAAAGGAAGAACTCAAAGAAATGATGAAGAAAGCAGACAATGGTGAAATTAAGTTAACTCCATGGTTTAAAATTATTGCAGACACTTTTCTCTTTAAATGGTGGGATAACTTAAACCATTTGAGTCAGTTTGTTGACCATGAGAAAATACATAGAATGTAAATGTGTAAATGAGTTGAAAATTTTTCTACCTTGTAAGAATGTTTTTTTGTTTTGTTTTCTTTTGAACTGGGCTCCCTTGTATAATACATAGGTGTTTTACAACCAGAATTTGTTTGAGAAAAAAGCCCAATTGACTTTCAGTTTTGTAGTATGTGTGTATGCACTGCTGTTTATAAGAGATATGAGAGGTTATTGCAAAATTATGCCATAAATAACACTTAATTTAGCCTGTTCAAATACATGACTATGATAAAGAAATAAGTACAACTCTTCATTTTTTACATTTTCACAAACATTTTCAGAACACTTTGCTATTCCTAAGTGTTTTTATACCATTAAATTTTATCATAGGCCAGAAAAATGAGCAAAAGAGATTACTTAGTTGTTTCAAAACAGCACTGATAGATTAAATGGTCAAGGCTGGGGATACACTCAGTGGTACCATGATTGCCTTGCAGGCATGAGGTCATGGGTTGTTGAGTTCCTAGTCCTTAAAACAATTATAACTCTAATAACAGGCAGAGCAGAGTCAAGGGGGAGTAAATGGTATCCAGTCATCCCTCCTAATCTCAGGACTCCCTTCAAAACTAAAGTTCTGGAAGTTCGAGTCTTGTACAATATGATGTTGTATTTGATGTATTCACACGTCACCTCATCTCTGGGTGGGCTGTAGCACTGGCCACAGTGTAAATGCTAACATGTATGGTTGTTATACTATGCTCTGTGATCAGTGCACATCAAATTTAATATACAATTGGTTTGAACCCTTGGATGCTTGGCCCACAGTTTTGAAAGGCCTTTTCTATATGCTAATTCCTGTCATTTTGGGGTGATTTTATGCTTTAACCGTCCTGAAATTATTTTATTGCTTAAAGTTAATTATTTTTTAGTGGTGATGGTAACTGGTTAATTCTTTTAAATAGTTATTTACCATTTAACAAAATTCGTTCATCATTAGGGTGGAAGATAGTTACAAGGTGGGAGCGAGTTCTTTAACAGGAGTTGAGAAGACTCTTAGCACCACCAGCACTGGGCTTGGATAATCTTGTTATAGGGATCTGACCTGGGTGGGATGTTTAGTAGCATATCTGCACCCTTACACTCAATAGCATTTAGCACCGCTTTGCTAAGACAACAGAAAAAATGGGGAGGGGGGTGAGTTTTGAGACAGGGTCTCTCTGTGTAGCCCTGGTTTTTCTAGACTCACTCTGTAGACCAGGCTAGCTTTGGAACTCAGGATGCACCTGCCTCTGTCTCCCAAGTGCTAGTATTAAAGACCTGCACCATCATGCCCAGCAACAACCAGAATTTCAGTGGATAATACCAAGTGTCCGATAGGAGCAGAGACACCACTGGTAGAGAACCACTTACTGTTCTGTAGGCAGGGCTTACTTGAGAGGTGGAAAAAGGAGGGAATAGCTGTGAGTAAGGTGACAAGGAATAGATAGATGTTATAAGCATATATTATATTGAGATTTTGATGTTATAGGACAGGCATATGTTGAGATTGTGTCTTGATTGATGTACTGTTTAAAACTTGCCATTGGTGTGTCAAATTTGAGATCTTAAGACAACTTTAGACTTAAGTGCTGTATAATAATACTTTTTGCTTACAAAAACTTTATAAATTTTAATTTCTGGATAACTCAGGACAATTGATTTATCTTTGAAGATACAGCTATGTAGCAAATTTTTATTGAAAATTAAAAATAAATTATTTTAATTTTGTCTGGTTTGTTAATGTCTGGATATAATAGGTTAGTCTGCATATTTTATCTTAAAATGATAAATGCTGTGTACCTTAAACGTATTTAAAGTAACTTCTAACTTTATTTTATACGAATTGGGGACTGACTACATATAGTTAGTGTCTCAGTAGCTTTATATATCTAGTGGCTGTCACACTGAACAGTGGTCTTAGACTGCAACCTGGGACTGTGTAAAGGCAAGTGTTGGAGCGTGCTGTGCTGCTTAGGATGTGTGTATAAATATTCCGACCCAGTGAATTTCTGGGCAACCCCAACGTCTTTTAAAATAAGGAATTATATATATAATATTACCTAAGTAAACAGGAAGTGCATTGTAAGCAACTTCAAAAACTCTAGAAATGACAGAGACATCTTGCTGCCTGGACAGTTACCAAAAGTTCTTCTGTACTGTAGGGGCATCCATTTTCAGCCTACAAGCCCGTAGTATCCGGCAGACTTTTCCATGAAGCAGGAAATTTCAAAACCATTCTGCCTATACTGACAGTTTGGCAGTCACTTTCTTCTGTATCCTGCAGAATATCTCGCAGACTCTTTCATGAAGCAGGAACCCCAAAGGATCGTCTCACCTTTAGGCAAGTTCAGCAGTCATTTCTCTGTGGGTCCTGCATGTACAGTGAATCAGTCCAGGCAAGAGCAGTTCCTTGCTCAAATGGCTAACCAACTCCCTAAGAGCCTCTTCAATGCCCATCATCCTCTTGAAGTAACTTGTGCTGCCAAGAGCAGATGTGTCTCACTGTCATGAAAGGTCCTAAATTCTTAAAACATTAAAATGCCATATTCTGAAGATCTCTGAAAGATTTGAAGAATACCTAACTAGCTGAAATATAGATCTATATATCTAGAAAACCTAACTAACATGACTCTTATAGATGATCATTAACTTATATTTCTTAATTATACATTACATTTTTAAATGAGCTATATAATGACAATACCTTAATTAAGAGCAGAAATATACATATAACAAGACTGACCTTAAATTTGCTTTAATAAACCAAGATCCATACCAATGCAAATCTCTATAGCAGTTTTAGGAGATCAGTAATATTAAAGTTCACGTTAACCAATGTCTGAGTCCAACAACTCTGCAACCAACCAAGCTATAGCTTCTCTCCAGAGTGAGATGGCCCAGCCCTAGCCTAAGTCTCATGTGGGCAAAGTCTTCAACTCCTCACAATAGCTCCAGTGAGTGAGACAATGGGGATGTTCTATTGGGAACTCACCAAGGCCAGCTGGCCTGGGTCTGAAAAAGCCTGGGTTAAAACCGGTCTCGCTGAACATAGCGGACAAGGAGGATTACTGAGACCTCAAGAACAATGGCAATGGGTTTTTGATCCTACTGCACCTATTGGCTTTGTGGGAGCCTAGGCAGTTTGGATGCTCACCTTACTAGACCTGGATGGAGGTGGGTGGTCCTTGGACTTCCCACAGGGCAGGGAACCCTGATTGCTCTTTGGGCTGACGAGGGAGGGAGACTTGACTGGGGGAGGGGGAGGGAAAGGGGAGGCGGCGATGGGGAAGAGACAGAAATCTTTAATAAATAATAAAAAATAAAAATAAAATAAATAAAATAAAAAAATAGCTCCAGTGAGGTCATAGAAAGAAATGAGCCAATCACAGCTGTTCACAAAAAAAAAAAAAAAAAATCTAAATTCTTCACCTTCTGTCTCCAAGGACTACATTAGTTTTCTGCCACGACCAATTCCCTGAGAAGAAGCAACATGGGATACATAGGTCTTACTTTGGCTCGGGCTCTCAGAGGACAGGGAAGCCATGTCTGGGGACTTGGGAAAATGGATCTGGAGCAGCTGTTTACATGGCTTTGGCATGTCCTGTTGCTTTTAAGTCCCAATTCCTCCTCCTGCTAGGTTCTACCACCATGGGGTTTTACAATTCCCTGAACAGCACCCTCTCCCAGAGACCAAGAATTCAGAAACCTCTCACATCCAAACCTTGAGGAGGACATTTGGACTTTGATAAGAGCAGCAGTTACAAGAGTAATCTCAGTCAGCTTTGGGATAGCCTGGGTTAGAGGAATGGCTATGAACTAGATAGAGAGTGAACACACAGGCTTCTTCAAGGCCCTTTTTCTTCAGACCCTCAAGTTCTCAAATGACTTCACTTAATGCAGGCCTCTTCATCTCTACGCTCATTATTCTCTATCCTTTTCTCAAACTCATATCTATGGTCATCAAAAGAATGATAACCTGTCTGTGACACTGTGAGGAGATTGTTGTCCCTCAAAATTCCACAGAGCATATTTTGTCTAATGAGTGGCACGGTGGACAGAAGACCCTTAACAAGATAAGGGAAGTTATAACCCCAGGGAAAGACTTAAGGGGGGGTAACCAAGCAGGTGGGTACCCTCTAAGCACATTGCAAAATCAAATTCCTTATCTTTTACACATAATCTATACTAGCAAAAGCTAAGGTAAAGAACTAAGCCAATGTACAATGTGCCAAAACTAAATGAATAGAGAATAATAGAAAGTGGTTGGTGATAAAAAATAAACTGAAGCACATGGACAAACTAAATCTAAAGCAAACAGTAAGTCAAAGTTTAGGCACAAACCCGATCCACAGGTAAGCACACTCACAAGGTTCAGTGGTGATCATGGGTGTTCAGTTCCAAAGACAGACAACACAAAAAGCACTCAGGACCAAAGTCTTGAGTCAAGTTCTCTGCAGTCAACTAAGAGCTTCACTGCAATGTAAGGACAAAATCCAGGCCCGGCTGGTGCCTTCTATGGGTGGGCCACTCTCATTCCTCACAATGGCTCCTTGTAAGGGCAGGGAGCATGGACCAATCACAGCTAGACAAAACCCATTGCAGTATTTGAATTCTTTGCTCATGGTTTCTCCCAAATTGATGCCAAGACTCAAGATAGGCAGAAGTTATTTTGGCTCAGATTTTCAGAGGACCGGGGCACAGCATGGTGGTGGGCTCAGCTGGTGGCACTGGAGGCAGGGCATGAGGTAACTGCTTTCATTGCATTGACAATCCTTGGGTCACCTAAGGTTCCATTTCTTCATCCAAGCCACACATCCAAGGGTTTTCTGGCTTCTCAGTGCAGATCATGTCATATTCAAGGCCTACCAAAGATATTTTCCACTTAATAATAATAACTGATTGAACACTGATAGCTTGGACCCGGGAAACTTTGTGCCTCTCTGGGTTATGGACACAGGCATTTGCTGGCTAGAAACTGAGTCTATAATGTATCACCACCCTTAGGACTTAGGCCCTAAAATGAAACTGCATTTGTTTTTATAGTCCTTACCATCTCAGTACCGAAGATGTTCAAACCCTCTGGCTTTAAACGTCTTCTCCTGGTTTAAAAGGACTGTAGCCTCTAACTGACACTGAGATGCTTTCCCAGGTCTCTCCTGCATACATACACCTGGGACCTGAGAGGAAGCAGTTTCCTCAGAACTTCCTTCTGAGAACCCTTATTTGTCCCACCAAAAATCCTAGAGCTCAGATACTGGTTGATATCAAGAGAAGCTTGTCAGCCCAGAAACCTATAACTAAGAGTGCTCTTGTTAAGGGCACGGGGGATGCAGCAATGCCCCCTTGTTCTCCAGCAAAATGCCTTGGATTGGGTCATTTATTCAGCACAAAAATTGATCTGCTGTATCGTTACAAGTGGTGATGTCAGGACCAAGCCGAGGAGATGCGCTGTGCGAGGAGGACTTCTTTCTCTTAGAAACATAGTGGTCTGTCTGGGGACAGGAGGAGTCTCATTCAAGGCCAGCTTGAGAAAATGTATGTAGTGGGGTTCTCTAAAGTAACAGAGCTTATGGAATGAACCTCTCTGTGTGTTTGTGTTTATCCATGTAGCTACCTCTGTATCTATCTCTGTATCCATCCATCCATCCATCCATCCATCCATCCATCCATCCATCCATCCATCCATCCAAGCTGTGGTTCACATAATCCAACAATGGGGGCCTGTGAACAGAAGGTCCAAGAATCTAGTACTTTCCCAGTCCACAAGACTGGATGTCTCACCTGGTCTCTAATATATGCTGGAATCCTAAAGAAGTAGACTCTAATGCCAGTGAAGGAATGGACTCGCTAGCTTGGTAAGAGCAGGCAAAGAACAAACGTTTCCTTCTTTCAGGTCCTTACAGAGGCTTCCAGCAGAAGGTGTGGCACAGATTTTATCTAGATTAAATATCTGCATTAAAGGTGTGTCTCACTACCTCAAAATCTGGATTGAAGGTGTTTCATTTGCAGCTCAAATAATCTGGATTAAAGGTTATGTCTTCCCAGCTGAAAAGATCTGATTAAAGGCGTGTTTTTCTAACTCTAAGATCTGGATTAGATATAATCAAGTTGACTACAAGAATAGTCATCACAAGTCCGCCCTTGTCAATTTGCCAGACATTCTGCAGGACACAGATGAAAGTGAGTAACAAACTGCTAATATAGGAGGAACTGTCTTTGAAATTTCCTGCTTCATGGAAAAGTCTGCTGGATACTATGGGCCTGTAGGCTGAAGATGGATGCTCAAATGTTACAGAACTTTGGGTGACTGTCCAGGCAGCGAGATATCTCTGTCAAGTCTAGAGTTTTGGAAGTTTCTTACAATGTACTTTCTGATAACTTAGCCAATATTATCCCTCTGAAGTCTTTAATGGAGTTGAAAAATAGTTTTCCTTAGTTGTGATAAAAGATAAAATAAATATAAATATTATAACTATAATTCTTGCTTGCTGTTTTGTTGTGTGTAATCTGCTATGTTAAAGTTAAAACCTTCCTTTTATTTAGACAGAAAAGGGGAGGTGATGTGGGATTCCCCTCTGTATGCTGTGAACACCATTGGTTAATAAAGCTGCTTTAGGCCTATTGCAGTGCAGAATAGGGCAGGGTGGGAATTCCAAGCAGATAGAGTAGGCAGAGTCAGAGAGAAGCCATGTAACCACCAAAGGAGGCAGATGTCCGAAAACTTTACTGGTAAACCATGAGCTTCATGATAAAATATAAAATAAAAGTGGGTTAATTTAAGATATGAGAGCTAGTTAAGATAGAATACGTTTAAGTGATTGGCCAAGTAGTGCTTTAGTTAATACACTTTATGTGTGATTATGTCAGGTCTGGGCAGCCAGGAAACTAACAAGTGGTCTCCGCCTACAAGCTTACCTGCCTCTTTTCCCTTGTTTTCTATTAATAGAAAACAGAGTACATTTGTGTTCACAGATATGCCCCAGGCAAGCAAAACTCACCTTGATGAACTCCAGATAAAACATCTGGAGGAGATGTGCATTGTCATTGACAAGCAGGATCAGATTATTGGAGCCGAAACCAAGAGGAACTGTCACCTAATGGAAAACATTGAGAAGGGTGAGCTGGGAAGAGGATGCCATGGGCATCCAGGCCTGGTGCCATCAGACACTCTCTGAACAAGGCAGTGTGGGGGAGGAAAGTGTCCAAAGTGTACCACTGCTGCTGCTGACTTGATAAAAACACTTACCTCATGGGTTGAGTAATATAGACTGTGATTGCTGCCTTGAAGTGGCCTGGGAGAGTCAGGAATTGCAACCAAGATAGGTGTGGTTGTGTACAACTTTAATGCCAGGTAGAGTCAAATGTATCTCTAAATTCGAGACAGCTCCAGGCCTGTCAGGTCTATATTGATACCTAGTCTCCAGGAAGAAGGGGTGGGGGAAGCATGTCATTGGGAGCACTCTCAGGGAGTGCCTCATGTATCATAACTTCCAGGGCATAAGCAGTCACTCTGTGCTACTGAGTCATCCATATTTCTGCACAGGGTGGCAAAAGTAACTACAGTTATTTTGAGACCATAGGTTTAGAATCACACAGCAGGGTCTAAGACTTAGAATTGGGCTATCTAGCAAGGCGTATTTACTTCTTGGCTCTTCAGTTTTTATGTTTCCAAGTGGAAGAAAACTATAGTACTCACAGTATTACGGTGGGTAAATGAATACTGAATATCACCAAATGCTAAGCAACTGAATAGACTATATCCCAGCAAGGAGCACCAGCTACTCTTGGTGCCACCATCCTGAGCTGGACGAGAATGCTCACGTGGACTCAGTGTTGACTTCCATGTGATCCTAACTCAAGCTCACACACTTTACAGGCCTGTTACACTGAGGCTTCAGCGTCATCCTCTTCAACAGAAAAAAACCAGCTCTTGGTCCAGCACAGAGCAGATGCCAAGTACACGTTTCCCGGTGAGCTGCGCAGTTGAAGTCCGGGGAGCACTGGATTCTAACTTAAGCTATGGGAAACTGAGAGGAACGGCAGTGGACAAAACTATCAGAGCACCTCCCCCATAAGCCCCACTCCGACTGAAGATACGGGGACATTAAATTACAAGCATTTTGCAACTGGAATTGAGTTGTGGAATTTTATATTCTAGTATTTGTCTAATAGAACTGATACTTATAAGTCAGAATTGAAGCTACTTTATATACTATGGCCAGGAGGAAAAGTGCTTTTTTATTGACTAAAAGGACACATTCAATATAGTAGCATGCTGTACATTTTCCCCAGGACATTTTACAGACTCCTGTTCTAGTGAAGTTTGTCATGTGTTCAAGGGTCTGTTTAACAGTTATAGTGTCACATGACCGCTATTAATTCCATCCATCAAGATGCTATGACTCAGGGGTGGCTGCCAGGCTAACATGGTTTCTGCCTGTGGAAATGCCTCAAGTCTGGCCCACAGGACAGGCTGTGAAACAAATCACTGTACTGAAGCTCAAGTGTTTCTCATTTCCATTCTCAAAAGAAATCTTTCCCACTCCTGTATGTCCCAACACACAGACCTGTTTAGCCTCATGTCCTGTACACACGCTTACAACATCTGTAGGTACCTGGGATGCACAATATGCTGTATATACAGACAGAAGCAAATAACTCATACACTTAGAAACTTAAAACATCTAAAACAAAAAGTAGGGCTCATAACTAATCCGTGGTTAGAATGGCATGTATTACAGAAACTGAGCTCTAATATCCTCCCATTGTTTGTATTAAAATAAAATTCAAGCACTTAGTTTTGCTTCCTTTTTTTCCCTCCATCTTTTTTTTCTTATTTTCTCCCGAGACAGTTTTCCTGTGTAACAATCCTAGCTGTCCTGGAACTAGCTCTTGTAGACCAGGCTGGCCTCGAACTCAAGAGATCCACCTGCCTCCTGAGTGCTGGGATTAAAGGCGTGGGCCACCACTGCCCAGCTTTCTCTCCATCTCTTAAAAATTGTCACCTGCCATGTATGGAAATTGTCACTTTCCCGGTGGCATCACATTTCTCCTTCTGGAGCTCTGCTCACTTCTCACCATGTCTAGGGCTCTACAGGCAACCACTGAGCCTCGTGATTACAAGCATATGGTGTATGAGGGTTAATATGGAAAACAAAGAACTTTGTTAGTTTTCATTGGGTCTACAAATTTTACAGGGACTATCTGTGGAGCTGATGAGCACGATCAGTTAGTTACTTCCTGCTGTAGTTTTACCTCAGTCATTGCTGAACCCCAGCACAAAATGCCTGTCTTGTGCATATAAAATAATGATGAAAATCAAAGTTTAATTCCCTTAGTATAGATCAAGGAGTAAATTTATGTGGTAAATGTTATTATGGATATACTTATTAATAATGACTAAAACTCATAATCTTTATTATGCAAATTATATTAAAAGATTAAGTCATCTGGAAATTTGGAAAAATCTACCTGATTTCATTATTTGCATAATGAACTTCTATTCCATTGCTTCTCAAACCCTTTGCTATCTGTAGTTATATTAATCTTTTTTTTTTTTCTAAAATAGTCTCACTATGTACCCTTGGCTGTCCTAGAACTCACTATGTAGACCAGGCTAGCCTCCCAGAGATCTCTGCACCCCTGCCTCCCTGCTGGGATTAAAGATGTGTGCCATTATGCCCAGTTTAGGCAATTAATTTTCTTGAAAATTAAAAACATCAAGTGGAAGTATCCTAATTCTTCATTAAGTTGGGGTCGTCATTCCCACAATGAATTCAGAGCTGAACAAAACTGCCTCAGCTGGAGTAGAGGGATTCTGACATTAGCATGTTCTCTGACATGTCCCTGTCCAGTTGCAAAGTTTAGCCTCAGCAGCTTTTTCCAGCTGGAATTCCCAGAATCTAGCCCATCGCCTCTGACATCCTGAGGTTGATGGCAAATCTTTATTCTCCCTAAACAGCTTCTTCCCTGAAGTGTGGACAGCACTTACCTCACACATTCCATCCTAACATGCAAAACACAAGATAGCTGTGACTGCCAAGACCATGTAAGCTATGTTCCTTTGTAGTGATATTTCATTCATATTTTACTAAAGACCAGGCAGTGGTGGTACATGATTTTAATCCCAGCTCAGTCTCATTCTGAGGATTTGTGAAGGCAGGATAGCCATTTCGGTCAGAAGTAGAGGTAAGAGCCAGTGGCTGGGTACTTTGCTTTCCTGATCTTCAGGTTGAACCCCAATATCTGTCTCTGGGTTTTTATTATTCATGCCACATGTCACTGGGTTCTGATAAAGGTCTGAATGGAAGCTGTGGCTCTGACAGGAAGCAGGCATCTTGAAGACTGTCTTCTGTTGTCTGAACAGGGGGTGTAGTACCAGCTACACTATGATTCTTCTCATTAATGTTTTAGTACCTTTCAGGGCACTAATCTTCTGTTTAAGCTCACTCCTAAGTTTCCCTTCTTTCTTTTAAGTGGAACTGTTCCTTAATCCAGCAATGGTTCATGAAAGATGTCATTTAACTGCTGCAAAAACCGAGGCATTTGTTTCCCTGAAAAAGTATTTTTGATCTAAGAACAAAGAAGCAAAGTCTTCTTTGTCTTTTTTCTTTGGCCATCATAGCAACTTTAATTAAACCAAACAATACTTAGGTAATCAAAACTAATTTTTTTTTCTGGAAGTTTATTTAATAAAATGGTGGAAGTTACAATCATACATTGAGCTGAATGTCTAGAAAATAATTTAAGAGAGTAATTTCAGTTCTCACACACTCCTAAATGTGCTTCCTCAGAAAGGCTAGTAGCCTTCTGCCTACACCTTCCAGTGGAGATGCTTTCTTCACAAAACAATAGGCACTCTGGATAACAAAGCAAAGTCGTTAAAATTTAAAAAATGGTGGGAAGGAGTCACACCACACAACTGGGTTCACATGGGAGTTTTTTTGTTAGAGGAAAGAGAAGGGGCAGAAAAGGGGACAAAAAGGGAGCAGAGAGGAGGACAGAAAGGGGAGCAGAGACTGGTACCTGGGAACAAGAGTGGTGGAGGAGAAAAAGAGGGGTTGGGGAAAGAGAAAGAGTTGAGAAGTGGACAAGACCCACCTCTGAAAAGGGAACACAGCGAATGTGCACAGGAGGTGCTCTTAGTGGCTGTAGCTGAGAACACAAACTGTCAGGACCCCAAAAGCAGAGCAATAGAGATACCTGAATACTAACAAAAGTTCCACTACAAAACAAAGTTTGTTCTCCACCAAAAGCAGCCTACTTATACCAATAAATCTTTACCTTTTTATTTGTTTGTTTTGAGAAAGGGTTTCTACGTGTAGAGCTTGCTGGCCTTGAACTCACTAAGCAGCACAGGCTGGCCTTGAACTCAGAGATCCACCTGCCTCTGCCTCTTGAGTGCTGAGATTAAAGGTGTGTGCGTACCATTACTGCCCAGCTACCATAAACCTTTCCTGTAAAATTAGTCCTGTAGATGCTCCATACTTAGACACCTGAATTATGCAGTGACCAATACACTGCACACCTAATCAGGTTTACCAGTTCCCAGCAAAGCAACAAGCACTTGTAAGTCTTTTTCATAGTTTCTTTCAGTTAACAGATGGTGATTCCAGATTTTATAAGGCACACCTTACCATACCCAGAAATAAACAAGAGTCCAGCCAAAGCACACCAACTGCAGAGGACACTATCTCCTGTCCTTTTTGCCAGCTTTCCTCTTCCCAGAGAGTAAGTGCTTGGGCTTCATATCAAACACATGCCTATCTGCTTCCCCTTTCTTCCCCAAGCGATTCATCTTCTTCTGGGCATTCTTCATCATAGTCTTGGCTTTCTTCACCATCTACACAGGAGAATACACATTAATGAAAACCACATTTCTATCCTGCACTGCAATTACCTGAGAAATGTTCTAAGGGAACAGACACAAACTATAAAGACCCTGTTGAGTCTCAGTCACCATACTATTTCCAGAAACTCACTATCTGAATACACCGGGGCCTGTTAGATCTAGAAGACTAGAGTATCTGCTCAAACTTTCAGAGTAACACTGAAACTCAGGAGAATACACCCTGTCACATCTGACTTCTGTCAATGCCAGCATTAAACCCATGGTTGAGTAGTGCACACTTGTAATTGCTGCTGAAGATGGGAGCTGGGAAAGGAGAACTGTGAGTCTGGTCTCCATAGCAAGCCCCCACGCAACATGGGAAACACAGCAAAACACTGTCTCAACTCAACATTCACCTTCTAGACTTCCAGATGGAGATGACATGTGACAAAAATTTAGCCTTTCATTAAGCAGACAGTCTGCCAATTTAATAGGTTTTCTCTTATATGTGAATTTGCAAAATACTAAAATTTGAAATAAAACTGTTTTTCCTCAAAAAGAAATTTCAGTAAAATCTTAAACACCAATATCATATTGACCCAGGCTGCCACCTTGAGGGGAAATATTCTAGTATTGTAAAGACACACAGGATCACCGGTTGAGGAACCAAGTTTCCCCAGGACCACTTCCTCACAGGGGAAATGGGGGACTCTTCCTCAGGGGCCACATCCTAGTGTTTTCCAAACAGCTGGGACCTAAGCTCAGACTGTTCATTCTTCTTTTTTTTTTTTAAATATCTATCTATCTATCTATCTATCTATCTATCTATCTATCTATCTATCTATCTATCTATTATGTATACAATATTCTGTCTGCAGGCCAGAAGAGGGCACCAGACCTCATTACAGATGGTTGTGAGCCACCATGTGGTTGGCTGGGATTTGAACTCAGGACCTTTGGAAGAGCAGGCAATGCTCTTAACCACTGAGCCATCTCTCCAGCCCCAGACTGTTCATTCTTTATCCTGTTTCTGTCCATTCTCCAGAGTAAGGATTCCAGAATGGATGGCCAGGATCCAAGGGCTCCCTGGCCTAAGTCCCTCTCCAAAGGAACCAGCAACCAGGAGGATGGAAAGAACAGCTAAGATCTAAGCCACAACCCTGTTCCTTCAAACAACTGCCAGTGTTTGCTACAGGCTTTGTACAATAAATACCTGTAGGCTCTCACCTTCTTCTGTGCCACATCAAAGAAACTAACCTTGACATCCCGAAGACCAGAAACGTCACGTGGAGTTCGAGAACAACTCCGACTCCGGGCTACAGAAGAAGGTGGAACAGACTCTTCCCGTTTTCTTTTCCGAGTGACACTCCGAGATCTTCTTGCCTGGACTGCATAGTGGGCCTGAAACACACAAACAGCAAACTCGGTAACAACCAAAATTACTCCAACAAGAAGAGAAGATGGTTAAGGTTTTAAGAACCATTATCACACTAGGGAAAGAATGTGGAATGTTTATTGAGGGATGTACTAGCACAGGGTCTGGTTTAAAGCTAAGGGGTAAGGGCCAAAGGCAATGCCACACTGCTATTGTCCCTCCTGGGGACCCATGCTCTTGGTAAATCAGATGCTGCTTCTGAGCCTTGGCTCTTGCACCTTCCACCTGAGGATGAGCAGGGGATTCAATGTGTGTTAATGTCAATCATGTAAGGTAATGCCACTGCTTTGGTTCCACAATTTACAAAGTGTACGTCAAGGTTTCTAACTCCCTCCCTCCCCTCACCCCAATAGTCTAGGTAGTAGGCATATTCACCAGCTAAGTCCACGTACATTATGTGCATGCTATGATATTCACCTAATAAAAATCACCTAGTGACAGACTTCTCAGAACACATCCACATCATTAAGCAGCCCGTGACTGTATGCAGGGTGTGGTAGCACATGCTTGACTACCAGCCCTGGAGAACTAGAGGCAGGGAAATACTGAATTTGAAGCTAGGTTGAGCTACATAGCAAGACAATGTCTCAAAACAACAAAAGCACAAATCATATCTAAAACCACGCTGCCCCTCCACGGACTTACATTGTCTTTATCATCCATGTCAACACCAAGACTTCGCATCTCGTTCTCCAAGTCTGCTCGCTGAACCTAAAGTGAGGGGATGATAACCTGTTACTGGTAAAATGCCTGGCTGTACAGGATAGAGAAGGTACTGAAGTTGAGGTAAGATGGACTCAGAGAATCAGATCTCTTCTCAGAGACAACCAAACAAATATGTCTGCCTGCAGTATCAACAGTGACTCAACCACATGAAAAGGGTTTTAAAATCAGCAACGTCCACTGTGGCATCTACAGTGCCAAATTCCATTCTGCCCCCTCCTCGTTACATTTTAACTTCCCAGAACCTTTTCTCCTTTGGGAACCTGCCGCTCATTCCCTTACTCAAACTTTCAGGAAGGCTACAGTCACAGGGGCTGTCATGTAATGTGGGTCTTTCATCCAAACAAAAACAGAAGTAGGAGACAATGACGTTCCAATAGGAAGCCAAGACGCGGAAAGAATTTTGACATCTTCTGATCCACTCACACCTACAGAGTAGCTCTCCCTATCCTCACCAGTATCAGGGACTGGTGAACTGCTTTGTGGATTTAGGAATCTTAATCAATAGAGAAATTAAATAATATAAAAAAATGTCGGCACCGGGCAAGGTGGCGCACAGTTATAATCCTGGCACTTATGGACAAGGAATCAGGAGTTCCTTGGCTACATATAGCAAGTTCAAGGTAAGCCTGGACAACATGAAACCCTACTTAGAAATTAAGCTGGGAGTGGTGGCGCACGCCTTTAATCCCAGCACTTGGGTGTCAGAGGCAGGTAGATCTCTGTGAGTTCAAAGCTACCCTGGTCTACAAATGAAGTTCCAGGACAACTAGGACTATACAAAGAAACCCTGGGGTGAGAGGTGATGGGGGGTAATGGATAACTAATATCCTCAAACTTCAACAAGTTTAGTTTTAACTTGCATAACTGCAGCAACGATTCAGTTTGTAACAACAATTAACCTGGAGTTGCAGTCCATGGAGAAAAGATGCAACAGTCAGAATATCACAGTTCAAAGCAAAGAATATTTTAAGTCAGTATACCTCAGTCCTCAAAGTATGCCACCCGACATCCCCAAATGGTGGAAGCCTGTCTCTAGTGGTGGTTTACACAGGATCCAGCCTGAAAGCTCAGTCCTGCCTTTGCAATGCTCAAAACTGCCCTTCTAGTGATGGAAGCAGATGTAGAGATCCACAGCCAAGTACTGCGGCCGAGCGGCAGGAGTAGGTAGTCAAAGAGAGGGAGGAGGGATAATATGAACAATGGGATCAAGACAACGACAGAGAAACTTCCAGAGACAGCCAATTCGAACTAGTGGGGGCTCCTAGACTCTGGATCGACAGCTGGGAAATCTGCATGGGACCAAACGAGGTCCCCTGCATGTGGGTGGCAGCTGTGTGGCTGGTGGGAATCCTGGCAGTGCATGAACTAGCTTTTTGGAGCCCATTCTCTATGGTGGGATACCTGGCTAAGCTTTGTTGCAGGGAGGAGGGGCATAGTCCTGCCTCAACTTGATGTGCCAGGCAGTTGACTCCCCAGGCTGTTTCTGAGGAGATGGGGTAGTAGGACAGGAGGGAGGGGGAACTGTGGTTGCTAGATAAAATGAACAAAACAAAACCAAGACTCACCTTCTTAGCAGTTCGGGGCATCCTGGGTCCCTGTGTATTCTTTTCTTTGGACTGTAGAATTTTCAACTTCTTTTTCTCTCTAATTTGTTTTGCCAGCTGTCGGATTTCCACCATTTCCTCATCTTCACTTTCAGAGTCACTGTCATACTCCCCAGCAGCTGTTCTTAGCTCTTCTTCCTTTTCTAACTCTTCCAATTTCTTTAAAAAAAAAAATAAATAAATAAAAATAAAAAAATAAAATTAACAAAGGAAAACTTGCAAAAAATTAAGTGTAGCAACATATTTATAGGAATCGTGCCTGGGCCCCACTTTTACACAGCAATCTCACAGGAAAAGGGAAATATGAAGGCCACAGAGACCGCATGAACACTGCATGCCCTATTTTCTGCCAATTGTTTCATCTTTAAAGATAAAATGCAGCGACCCAGTCCCTCATTCCTCAGCATCCCCAGCAGATTCACAAAATAAATTTGTACAACCTTGCATTCATCCTCTCAAATGGCATGCTGAGCACAGCCATGTCATTTACAAAAGACAAAATGAAATTGTAAATACATATGTGGAGCTGGGGATATAACTATGTGGCAGAGCCCTGGCCTAACAAGCACAAGACCCTGGGCTGACCCCCAGCAACAAGCACACACATACAATCAATCAACTAATCAATAAGATCGTGTGTAAACACTGACATGCAGTGAAAAAGCAAGTAAGGGATAGGTACCAAGGTAGGAAGCTCAGTGATGGGACAACTCTCTGGGGAGAATGTGCCCAAGAAAAGGCAGGACCCACTGAAGGCAAACCCCTCTTTCAGATCCCACACATAACGGGGCAGTGAAAAAGAATCTGGAAATGAGATTTCATACCCAGGGACTATATTTTCTTGGGAAAGCAAGGTCAAATGCTGGACTAGCAAAAGGAACTAGCAGGAGGAGGTCTGAGAATACTCAGAAAATGTCTACAACAGTTACAGAGAGAAGGCTGAGCCAGTGACAGCATCTCGGCTCTACAGGACCAAGCCAAGCCAAAATGACACAGCCCATTACCAGCTAGTGTGAAAGGCCTGGCATCACCAGGATTACACAGGGCAAAGGAAGAACAGTGTCATCTAAATGGAAGAGTGATGTCTCCAAGTAATCAGAAACAGGGTGGACGGATGCCCCAGGGCACAAAACAAAAAGAAGACAAAGGGTAAAGTTGAAGCTGTGTTTGTACGTTCTAGTCATGTGGGGTGTGGGTGTAATAAAAATGTGAGGCAAACCTTCATGATTGCAGGATCGATATAATCAGCAACGTTATGGCCTTCCCAGATCTCCGGTATCTTATCATATTTCTCGGATGAATTCATTAAGTCCCAGTATTCTAACATTGAAAAAAAAAGTTATGTTTACAGCAGTTTCTAGCATCTTCAAGTACTATTCCCCCACAAGGAATACTCTAGACGCCAAGAAAAAACACTTTTCAGGGTAAACAGAAGAACTGTGTCCAACACTGCCTTACAGTTACTACTAACAAGATCAGCACTGACATGCATGTCCTACCTTCAACTACAAAAATAATCCCACCATATGAAACAACAGAAAATAGTATGGAAGGCATTTTACACAGCTCTGTAAATCTATAACTTCTAATCTTCAAAAATTAAAACTACAGAGAAACCCTGCCTCAAAAAAACCAAAAATAAATAACTTATAAACCAACAAATTCACTGGAAGACTTTAATTTCTGAACTCCATTTTTCTAAAACACTTTCCATACAAGTGGCATTTCAAAACACCTTACTTACTCTGAAGATCCAAAATATAATCATCTCCCATTTCCAGCTCAAGATCTCGTTCCTGCAAAGAAAACCCCCAAAGTTTATTTTAGTTTGTATGCCCCTAAATATTTTGCTATACCTCCTTGCCAATGAACAGCCTGTGGCCCCTTCTGTATCTACGTCAAAGAGGAAGGCTGCTTTTGTCCTCCTGTGGACATAAGTGCATATGTGTCCTATGCACTTTGTTCACTGTGATGACATCGGCTGAGGAGCTTTATGACATTAATGAGTGCTAAGGATTCGCCACTCTGTCCTTGAACCTTACAGGACCAAATCCTGAGTCTACTGCATCAAGCCTCCTTCATGTGACTAAAGCCCTTAGCCTCTGTTACACAGTACCCAACACCAAATGCTGCTTTCTCTGCTAAACAGGCAAGTCTTCTGTCACACGCCATAAAAACCCAGACAAAGAGTTACAGTAACTCACCCTCTTCTTCCTGGGCTCTGCAATCTCCATTCTTTTCCTTCGAGCCACCACTCCTTCTGGGATGAAAGGAGGTCTCTCCTAACAACACATTATTGATAGTATGTGAAATGCCTTCCAGAATATGACAGAAACTTAAGAGAAATCAAAATTAAAACAAAGGCAGTCTACTAGGAAAACACAAAACCACCAAAACAACTAAAACAAAGTACATTCTCAGAGTGAGTTTCAGGGACAGAATGGGCCTGAACAGAGACAAGGCAACCCTCAAAACTGATTCCATAGTTCATTTGTCAAAACTAAAAAGTATCCAGAAAATTATATAAGACAGAAGAATAGATCAATGAACAAGAAACAGACACAAACCCAAGTATGTTTAGAATTCAATGGCATTAAATTCACTTCCACATGAAACCAGGCCCACAAATGTAAACCTCCCTCAAAACAAAATAAATTCAGCACACACAAATCTTCGATCCAAAAGAGGAATCAAAACAAAACCATGTAAAATATAGAGGAAAATGGTACTTAAAAAGTATTTTAGGAATGAACATAGCCTGTTCTCTGTAGAACTCAAAACTCAACAACTATGAAAGAAGTAAAATGTGTAGCTTTTTTTATGTTTACAAAAAGGGGGTGGGGCACTGGGGAGATGGCTCAGCAGTTAAGAACACTTGTTGCTCCCACAGACCTGAGTTCAGTTCCCAGAACTCATGTGACAGATAGTTCCAAGGGATGCAGACACCAGGACACACGGTATACATACTTACAAAGCAGGAAAGACACTCATACACATAACCGTAAAATAAAACCATAAAAAAGTGACAAAGATTTAAAAAAAACTTTAGAAACTTATATCCTAAAATAGATTTATTTGTAGCAACATATGTGTATAAAGATGTATACTACTTATAATGTCAATAAAATAAAAATGCAAAAAATATACTTCCATTGGCTCAATTTAAAGGGGGGGTGGGTGCAGTTACTTCCAAGCCACTTCTAGGGATAAACAAGGTGGTTACTAGCAACAGCATCTGACAGGAAGAAGCAGGGTACACAGAGCTCTTCATTACTTTGGCTCTTTCCTTCAAGAACATGTGACTTTGCCAGCAGTGAGAAACTGATATCTCTATGTGAAGTCCACTTGTATATAAGTTTAACAATCAGCAACCCCGCCGGGCGGTGGTGGCGCACGCCTTTAATCCCAGCACTCGGGAGGCAGAGGCAGAGGCAGAGGCAGGCAGATCTCTGTGAGTTCGAGACCAGCCTGGTCTACAGAGCTAGTTCCAGGACAGGCTCCAAAGCCACAGAGAAACCCTGTCTCGAAAAACCAAAAAAAAAAAAAAAAAAAAAAAAAAAAAAAAAAAAAAAAAAAAAAAAAAAAAAAAAAAAAAAAAAACGATCTGCAACTCCAGGACTGACCAAGTACAGCAACACAGCCACTGAACCGCAAAAGCCCTGCAAAGGGCCACCTTACCTTATCATCTCTCTTGTTTGGCAGAGCTAAATGCAATCTGTTCAGAACCTCATTCACTTTATTTCCTTTCATTTTCGTTTCTACTCGATGAGCCAAAAGCCTATCACAAGCCTAAGGAAGAGCAAAACCAAGGCAGAGTCACAAACCCATTCTACACCAGCCCGTAACACATTACAAGAAGAATCGTGTGCGCCAGCCATCGACAGCTGGATTAACACCTGGGTATGAACTCCCTCCATGCTGTCCTTCAGCAGGTACCTAGGGAGGGCAGACTATTTTCTGGTAAGAAAGACGCCAACTCTTTCTGGGCTGAAGGCCAACCCAAGACTGAATCCCGAAGCAGCTCAGTGTCCTTACCCAACTGTTCCTCACAAAAATAAAATGTCCCCCCATAGAGCTCTAGTAATTTGAACAAATAATGCTATTCAACGAAAATGAAAACAAAACAAAACAAAAAACCCACCAAAATTCTTTTCAGGGTGTAATTCTTAAAAAGAAAACAGTTTCCCACTATACTGACTTTTCCAAAACAAAAGCACCAACCTCTGTTTTAACCTGGATGACACCTTCCTCAGTCAGGGTACTGGTCTCAATGACAGGGAATCCTTCAGTCTGCAAGTCCATAAATATTTTCTAGGAATGGGAAAGAAAAGAAGTGACCCATGTACTGTTGTCCTCCAGTTTCCCAGAGAAACTGCACTGTTTCACAAATGGAATTGTATTTGCAAACATATTTGTTCAACAGCCGTGGTTCCTTTTTAATTTCTGAAGAACAAACAGCTGTAAGCTAATTTTTCCAATATTCTTCTACAACTAAAAATAGATAGATAGATAGATAGATAGATAGATAGATAGATAGATAGATAGACAGACAGACAGACAGACAGACAGACAGACAGACAGGCTCCTACAGGATCAAAGCTACATAAATCTGAAGTTCTACAGAACACTCTGTAAGCTTCGTTCCCCCCATCCACTCCTAGTACAAAAGACTGAACTCAGCTGCGGGCTACCACTGACCTATATCCCCTGACCTGAGAGGTATAATTTTCAGGAGGAAAAAAAAAATGCAAGAAACAGAAACACCAAGCCGGGCGGTGGTGGTGCACGCATTTAATCCCAGCACTCAGGAGGCAGAGGCAGGTGGATCTCTGTGAGTTTAAGGCCAACCTGGTCTACAAGAGCTAGTTCCAGGACAGGCTCCAAAGCTACAGAGAAACCCTGTTTGGGAGGGGTGGGGGGCGGACACCAGAAAAACGAAATTTTGTTGTGTTTTAAAAAGGCAGAGGCTTGATTTGTAGCCCAGACTGCCTAGAATACAGTATGTAATAAAAGGTGGCTTCTGCCCCAGTCTCCATTTGCCAGAACTAATGTATAATCTCTATATGTAGAACAGATAAAGTTTTCCAAAAGATGTTTTCAGTGCTATTTCTATTTTTTTTGTTTTTTGTTTTTTTCGAGACAGGGTTTCTCTGTGGTTTTGGAGCCTGTCCTGGAACTAGCTCTGTATACCAGGCTAGTCTCAAACTCACAGAGATCCGCCTGCCTCTGCCTCCCAAGTGCTGGGATTAAAGGCGTGCGCCACCACCGCCCGGCTCAGTGCTATTTCTTTTTTTTTTTTTTTTAACACCTTTTAATCTATGGCTGTCTGTACTCTGTCTCTCTTTTTTTTTCTTTTAATGATTTACATTTTCTCCAACTCTCTATACACTTTTTCTTCTCTCTAACAAGCCTACGTACATTTATTTTACACTGTGACCCATTTAGAGCTCTTTTTTTTAAATTTATTAAAGATTTCTGTCTCTTCCCCACCGCCGCCTCCCATTTCCCTCCCTCTCCCCCAATCAAGTCCCCCTCCCTCGTCAGCCCAAAGAGCAATCAGGGTTCCCTGCCCTGTGGGAAGTCCGAGGACCACCCACCTCCATCCAGGTCTAGTAAGGTGAGCATCCAAACTGCCTAGGCTCCCACAAAACCAATAGGTGCAGTAGGATCAAAAACCCATTGCCATTGTTCTTGAGGTCTCAGTAGTCCTCATTGTCTGCTATGTTCAGCGAGCCCGGTTTTAACCCAGGCTTTTTCAGACCCAGGTCAATGCTATTTCTTAAAGTTTCTGCCAAAAACTGTACAAGAGAACGCCTTAGAAAATAGAAAAATTGGTTATTTATCTATCATTTTATGGCTAAGACTGTAGAGAAGGGACTTGGTATGTTTTCCATCAAACATCATGTTTATACCTATAAACACTCCCTAGTTCAGAGGCAGGTGACCAACTCTCAATAGACATTAAACCTTCCCATGAACAAAGTCAACTTCTATTATCAAGGGACTAAAGCATGGTTTCAGAGAAAGCCAGAGCCTGAGCACTAATTCTGTCATTTAGCAACCAATGACCTGGTATGGTGAGCCTCTCCACACATGTGATAACTAGAAGCACTAAAATTCCTCCTAAATGAACATCTGAGGATTCAAGATTGGTCTTTAAAAAGTGTACATATATATTAATATGCCAAGTGGTTTACCTGATCTTCTTCAGAAAGCTCGGCTATTCTCTTCACGTCACATTTGTTTGCCACAATAATAAGAGGCTAGCAAGGAAGAGAAGAAATGATTATTTATACTAAAGATTTAGCCCTCCTTCCCCATGCCTTTGCTTTCTGCACCTTCATTTACCCAAGCTGAGACCAACTACTAGTGGAATATACAAAGTGGGAAGTTCTACAGATAAACAACATATAAATGTAAACTGTGACCCATCCGAAGCAGTGCAATGAAACCTCCTGTCTTAGTGCCGCATTCCACCCAGGACACAAATCATCCTTTTGTCTGGCGCATTCACTCTGCATGCTACCAGGCAACCAGCCACTGGGCTTATGTCAGTTACCACATCAACTGTCACAATACTGCATGTGGTAAAGTGACATAGAACATTCGGTATCATCTATCATTTCACATGTCCACAGTGGTCTTAGAACCCATTACTTACGAGTAAGAGGTACCAGTGTGTAAATTAAAGAATTAATTACCACACTTACCTTGTTGATAAAAAGAGGCCTGATATTCTGGAAGAGTTCTAGTTGCTCCTTCAACCCATGTCCACACTGCTCGGACAAATCCATCACATACAGAACTGCAGCTCGGAGATGGGCCAGGGCTGTGATAGCCTGCATTTCAATGGTGTTCCGATCCTCCAAAGGATGATCCAAAATCCCTGGGGTATCTACGACCTAACAACCAGACTTCATCATTTAAAGTACACTCACTCAAAAATGTCTTGGGGGGGGGTGTGTGTGTCCCAGAGTCATTCTCTTATATCCAAACCAGTTCTAGCAAAACTAGTAAGTAAAATATGACACCAGAAACTGACCATGATAAAATAAACAAAAGAACGAGAAAAGAGTACCTAATTCTATAAAAGCGGAAACAAAATCCAGGAGCCCAGTATAGTGACTCATACTTGTAAGCCTAGCACCAAGGAAGCAAAAATAGGATGCCATGTGTTTAAGGCTAAATGACCTACACGGTGAGCTTAAAGCCAGCCTGGCTAGTGAGACCCTGCAGAGCCCATTAAAGAGATACTGGCTTTGGAAGAAATGAGTCTTTTTTCATACAGCTATCAAAATCCAGAAAAACTAAAGAATGATAACTCTCCCAACTTCTAAGATTTGGCTTCTTCATCATTTATAAATTAGATTTGGTTGTAAACTAGACTATTTCATGTTTTTCAATAGTAAATGCCATTTTTTAATGGCATATTTTAAAATAACAGAGAACATTTTATTCATTAGAGGCATTATTAAGGAAATGAAATCACCCCTGGGGAAGTAAAGCAGAAATCTATATGGCAGCTGCCAGCTTCCTCTTGGTTACATAAATATGATCAGTCATTACATACCTCCAAAGCTCGGGCTGGTTCTCTTTTCATGACAGAGAGTCTCAAGTTCTTGGTAAAACCAGAGAAACAATCTCCCACCTCAGAATTGTCGCTAAAGGACACTGCTCACCACTGGCTGTATACTAAGTGCACTATGGGATGGACATATACTACAGCTCCTTAGATATCATCAAAACCCAGGATGTTTGTTCTATGTTTGCAGACGAGACTCACCTGCCAGCGCAGATACTTATAGTCCATGTGCCCAACAAACAGAGATTTGGTGGTGAATGCATAGGGCTGAACATCTACATCTGCTCTTGTCACCTAGAAGATGACAAAAAGGATGCTTTCACAGTCACAAGAGTCCATATCACAATCTCCCTCAAACAATCTAAGCATGGCACCCACACTTTATCAAGACTAATTTTAGCTAAACACAACACTGCTCAATTTTCAGCTACATAGGCTACCGATACAGGAAAATAACAGGCCGAGAACCAATCTGGGCAACTTGGAAAGATGGTCTCAAAAATAAAAGGCTGGGTATAGTGAGGTCCTGAGTTCAAAACACACACACAGACACACACACAATCTTTTTGGTAGAAAATAAAACCCCAGTAGTACAGGACAGATAGTATCATTTTGGCAAATGCCTTGCTCCTCTTCCCTTACACCAGGGGTCCACCAGCCACTCTATTCTCCAAGGTTCAATATGCAGCTCGTATCAGTCAGAAACTGAAATTAGTTTAAACTAATTTTGCTGAATTAGTTTAAACTACAAGTCAAAAAGCCAAATGTGGCCAGAGGCCACTGTACCAACCCCCAGCGCACAAAACAGTCATAGCAGATTTAGAGAAAGCCGACTAGTATTAGAAAGTTCGATTAGAACCCCCAAGAGCATTGTGTGCTATCAAGTCAGGACAACTTGTGGGTAAAAATAAAACTTTCTGGGCCAGCAAGGTGGCTCAGTAGATAAAAGTGCCTGCCACCAAGCCAGACGACCCAAGTTCAATTTCCAGGACCCACACAGAAGGAAAGAACCAAGTTGTTCTCTGACCATCACACACACACTCACACACAAACGGCTTCAAAGCAAAATCGTTCCGGCACTGGGTGAGCCTTAGTATGTCCAGAAACAGCAAATCACTTGTTCTTAAATGTCACACAAGAGCTTAATAATTCTACTCAGGTAAAGAGGGACACAGGCCTGGCATGGAGCCCATCCATACCTGATAATCCCTGCATTCTGGAGACAGAGGCAAGACAGCAGGTTCAAGGTCAGCCTGGACAATATAACTTGACCCAGTCTCAGAAAGAAAAAAATAGTAGGAGAGACTCAGAAAACCTCTATTACAGTGGACACAGTTCACACGAAAGCTGACACAATCACCAAGGTAACAAATCACCTAAATAGCTTCAGGCTGGGAAACTAGCCCAGTGAGTGCTACCAAGCCTAAGAGTATTCCCAGACTGAGCTAACACAAAGCTGTCATGAAAACCTCTCAGTTAAAAAAACTTAACTGATGCCGGGCAGTGGTGGCGCAGGCCTTTAATCCCAGCACTCGGGAGGCAGAGGCAGGCGGATCTCTGGGAGTTCAAGGCCAGCCTGGTCTACAAGAGCTAGTTCTGGGACAGGCACCAAAGCTACAGAGAAACCCTGTCTCTAAAAAAATCAAAAAACAAAACAAAACAAAAAAAACTTAACTGAGATGTCTCATACTCCTGAGAAATTGTAGGGCACACAAGAATCAAAATGAATGGTCCAGGCAATCACTACATAAATCTAGGCTCAAACAATGAGTTAAGCCTCCTGAAAGGAACTCAGATGTGCTTATACATCAGGACCTAGAGAAATCATTTACTAATGACTAGTTAGAATATTCCCAAGCCCATCCTAAATCCAACAAAGGGAATGAAGCAGTACTTTGACCTAAGTTAATCAGACAGCTGCTTTATAATAAAAACACACCTACCTTATTGATGAAGCTGGATTTCCCAACATTTGGATACCCACACAAAAGCAGAGTCCTTGTATTTGGATCAATGGTTGGCAAGCGGGATAAATGTTGACGTACTATAAAGAATTTAAGTTAGAAATTTAGAATTTAAGATTGACTTGAAATTTTATTTCTACTTAGTCATACTCCAGGCTCATAATTGCCTGCACTCCTTCCTCAGCCTTCTGGGTAGCTGGGATTACACTTTTATAATTGCAAAACTGGCGGAAAAAGTGAGGCTGGTAAGGAATACCTGTAGAAGCTAACAGCATATGCACGTACACACAAAAGTATTTTCCAAATATGGCTACACCACGAATCGAGTGCTTAATCTACCAATCTGTGATTTTGGTTGCTTTAGTCCGAAGTGAGACTAAGAACCATGTTGGGAAGATGATTACTGGTACTTGGTCTACAGCATGCTCTGATGCATGCATGCTGAACGGGAACTATTTCCGCTCAGTTACCTCACCTGTAACACCAGCATGGCTCTAGCATGGCACCCACTGGCCTATCATGAGAATCCCACAGATCTGCAGGAAACACTTTCAAAGAACCTTGAGGAACCATTTCAGGGAAAGAGAACAATGCCAATCAGAAAGATTGTAGGGCTAGGGGTGTTGCACAAGGTTCGATTTCAAGCTCTAACTCAGAAATTATCCTATTAAGTAAAGTGTTTTTAGGTGTACGTTTTACTTGCTAAATACTAAAAACATGCATTTCACAAATCTCCAAAAATATTAAGATTAAAATAAGTCCCAAACATAAAAGAACACAACAAACCCCACTTCTGCTTACGTGTAGCAAGTACCTTGTTCCAAATACTCCAAACTCTGCCTCTGTCTCTTGATAATAGTACACATGCGCCCAAGGGCAGCGCGCTTCAGCTGCTTGCAGCGGTACAGAGAATCACCATATTTCATAAGCCGCACATAATCTTTGGCAACACTTCGAAAAAGAGAAAATATCTAAGGCTTTTTGTTATTTTTTAATAATAACTTACAAGATACTTTAGTAAGAAAATACCTTACTTGTCCACCAAATTTTTGGCAATATTTATTTGACCTAGAGCCAACTTGTAATGATCCTTGTCATAGAGGATATTCATCAAGTCAGCATAAAATGGATGGATATCCTATAATGAAAAAGTGAAATATACAAAACGTCACTGTGGTGCAATAGTTTCTTAGCCTTATGCAACAAACACGAGAATAATCTCCCTTTCCTCTGTCAGCTCTGATCCCCAGACCTCTCGCTTCGCCAATAACCCTGTCAAATTACTCATCTAAGGAACCAGAAGCAATCCCCAGGGAAGGAGCTGCAGCAATCACTTGTAGTCACCCCAACCTCCATCCAATGACAGTGTCAGAACTACTTAGGACAGCACACAAACACCTAAGGAACTGTTAGTGCTGCCAGTACGGGAGGCATCTCACCTTCTTTCCACCTGAGCACACTGCACCAGGATTTTATGAACCCAAGTTCACTAATAACCTCCCAACTGCCGATTATCACTTCTTGTAGCTGACGCTCACTCTGCCTACAGCACTAACTCTCTTCAATTCCCTCAGGCTCCCTGCAGAGACCTTCTTTCCTAGTTCAGCTTTCTTTCTTTGATATGACATGCTATATATTTTTATGTTTATGAGCTCCATTCACTAGAATGGGGCGATTAATTTTATTTTCTATTTTTGGTTGTTCTGAGACAATGTCTTTATTAGCTTTGGCTGGCCTGGAATTCACTATGTAGACCAGACTGACCTCAAACTCAAGAGATCTGCCAACCGCTATCTCCAAGGACTAATAATTTCAGGCCTTTAGACCCAGCACTAGGGAGAGAAGCAGTAGATTCTGTGAGCACAAATCCAACCTGGTCTACAAAGTGAGGTCCAGGTCAGCCAGGGCTATAACTATACAGACACAGGAAAAACAAAGAAAAAAATGCTCTATTCTGTATTTTATGTTTGATTTTGACGGTAGCATTATGCATCCCTGGCTGGTGAAGAACTCAAGATCTTCTCCCTACTGAGACACCAAGCTCAGCTGAGGAGAGTGCCTTTTACTGTTCTATCCCTACTGCTTGGAACTGTGCTTGCCGTGTGTCTTCAGTGATTTACAATTCTGAAAACTGTATCCACCTGAGAACAATTTCAGAGTAGTAGGTACGATTGTTACTAGGCAGTAGTAAGAGAACAGGCAAGCAGTTGAGTTCTCCCACCTCTCATATATAAAAACTAATAAAGAAATGCAAAAATAACCACGAGAAATTGACTACTTTAAAATACACTGTCTACTAAAGTGGGGTATTTCCTAATATCAAGTCACTTTAAATCATTACATTCTTTTTTCTAACCCTCAGGTTCTTTCCCGTACTTGACCCTTCCCAAGAAATGAACAGTGTCTGCCCTTCCGTTTCTGAGCCAAACAAGCAAGTGACAGCCGTCAACTGCAAAGTAGGCTGCCAGTGCTGACCTAACCATCATCCGCAAAGTAACAAGCTCACAAACTGGGGCACCTCTGGCCACTAACTCAGCTGAACCTAGAGGAAAGGAGGCCTCAGAACAGGGAAGGGTGAAGTTTGGACAAGCCACAGGCCAGCCAAGAATCCTGGGCTTCAGGATATGCAATCAGCAGCTTTCACTAAGCTAACACTGGAAGCCCAGACACTCTACAGAGAATGCCTGGGAAGACAGCGTTGGCACTACTGAATGGGGTTTGGGAAGAACACTAAAGATTCAAAAAACCTGGATTCCAAAACTAGCTTTGTCCCTGAATTACCACGTAACTGACAAATCAATTATTTCTTCTCTGACAAATGAACACATCAAACTAGCTAAACACTGATTCTCTGAAGGCTTATATTTATATAACCATACATGTCACTTACATCCAATTTGGGGAAATCTGTCAAAATCTGTGACAGTCTGTCATGGTAATTCTGTTGAGTAAATTTGACTTTTCTCATATAAAAATGTCGAATTCGATGAATTTGATAATGCTTATGAATAACCGTTGGAGTCTTTCGTTGAGTCTTGGATAATGTCAAGTCAATAAAGTCCTATGATTAAAGAAAATAATTAATATACAATTCAAATATGTACTTTCTATGCATTTGCTTATTGCTGTCTTAAAACATTAACCTGGCTCTACATGTTTTAAACTACAAAATTTACTTTTTCTAACTCAATTGTTTTATAAACAACTTGGCTCATCTTCATTGTTTCAGGCCTTTAAGAAAGCCTGGATTTGGAACTCACAAACACAGAATGCCAATTGCATTAGGTCACACATTTCTTCATCATACTGTGGGTATAAATGCATTTATCTATTCCTTCAGAAACTGATTCTTAAGCATATTATTTTACCTTAGGTATACCTATGCAGACAGCACCTAGCATATACTGTTTACAAAAGTACCCCATTCTCTTCAGACTGAATTTGTATTTCCAACCATCAAAGGATTACCATCATTCATCTACACATATACAAACTCATTTGTTTCAAGAAACACACCTCATTTAGAGTAACAATGATACATGCTGTACTAAAATGTTAAAAAAAACCTGTCACTCAGTTCATTTGATCCAATGACCTCCATGTCAAGTGAGACAAAAAGTATACAAACTCCTTCAACACTTGAGAGGTGGTCAGGGCAATCATGAAAACTAAAACACAAGATGTGATTCCAACATATGGTTTCTTTTCGAATATTAAAAACTAATGATAGTCGGGCGGTGGCGCACACCTTTAATCCCAGCACTCGGGAGGCAGAGTCAGGCGGATCTCTGTGAGTTCAAGATCAGCCTGGTCTCAAGAGCTAGTTCCAGGACAGGATCCAAAGATGCAATGAAACCCTATCTCGAAAGACCAAAAAAAAAAAAAACAAAAAAAAAAAACAAAAAAAAAAAACAAAAACAAAAACTAGTGAGATGTGTAGCAGAATGATTGCACCAGAAAGAGAAAGGGAGAAATAACAGACATGTAATGAAAAGAACTCTGTATGTCACTAATGAAAAACATGGTTTTTGTCTTCTTGATCTCCTTAAATCCACCTGCCTCTGCTTCCCTAGTGCTGGGATTAAAAATATGCACCACCACGAAGACACTAGTTCATTACAAAACTTCTCAAAACACGCTCATTCAGAAAGGGGGACACTGAAAATACCCACACAGCCATAAATGGGATGACAACAACAGCAGTTCCTTCACCGAAAAGATCCTGCAACTCAATGCCCGGAGCTTTCAAAGAAACACGTGTATCCCTGTAGTTTCTTCAGCCTAGCTAATAGTCAACACTTTAACCCTTTAAGGGATGTATATTGCTAAGTTACACAAATTTGGCCTGGCTACGTTTACCTTGGGATGCTTAAAACCACCTGCATTTTCCAAGCCCAAAGACAAATGACAACTGCCTACAAACTTGTAGACTGTGACAGCAATGAATGAGGTTTTGCTTAAAGAAGAAGATGCTACGTTTAACTTAGGATCCTAAAGCAGGGGTCGCTCGACGCTCACCACTAACACCTCAGGCTTCCAGCCTTGTCCCTCCCTGTGGCCACCACCCAGACACTTTGTCACATCGGCAGGCCTGGTAAGAATCACAGGCTCTAGAAGGGTCCTGAGGTCTTGAAGGGACTCTAGGTTTGGGGGACCAACGATCAGGAGGAAAGGGATTTGAATTTAGAGACTGGACCTCATCTCTGAGGATCTCCAAGACAAAGTCTAGCAAGTGGAAACCGGCACTTGGGACCGAGTGGATCTACGGTGTCCGCCTCTCCCAGCCTTGGGGATACAGGCCTGGACCGTTCCCGGCCACTTGTCAGGGAAAAGGGAGAGAAGCGGGAACGACCTCTGTCACCCCTACCTTGGCAGACGGTACCACCGTAATCTTCTTGAAGTTATAATGCGCCATGCCGGCGGTGGAAAGCACGAGGAAACGTGGAGACTCAGCGGACCGGACTTCCGTTGTCGAGGGTGGGCGGGACTTCCGATATTACGAGTGACAAAAGTTTAGCTACCCGGCCCAAACGTGGCGTCACTTCCTGAACACGGGGCAGCGTGCATCCTCCAAGCCGCGCTCCTCGTCCCGACACTGCCCCAGCTCGGCTGGGAGGCCCATCGCCCGGAGAGGACGGGGCCAGGTGAGCCGCGGAAGAGGTCGGCGGCATTTGAGAAATGCGGGGGAGCTAAATCCTTGCAGGGTGAAGGAGGGCCTCCAGGCCCCCTCGGAGGTCTTTGGAAAAAGCAGGCTTCAGGGCTCCAAAAGCTGTTCGCTGCCTCGGGGGACGCCGCGGTCAGGGCGAGTGACAGAGCAGCGGAAAGACGCGGCGCTGGGCGCCTGCGTTACATGGTGGCCCCTCAGCAACACGTGCCGTCTCCTGGGTCTGTAGGAAGTTATTTATTTGAGTAAATATAATGTTGTCACGAGGCCTCTGTTGGTGGTAGAAACTGTATCCTTCCGGGTGGCCCGAGCTCCCTCTCCTGACCTTGCAGCCTCGAGGCGGTTTGCAGACGTACGGCCTTTACCCGGCCTGGGCCAGTGAAGAAACCCTGCCCAACACTGCCGCCCTGAGCGAGACCAGGCTCAAAACAGACACAGAGTCGAACCCGTAGAGACACACACAGTGGGTTGGAGCCAGCCTTCCCTCCTTCGCTTTCCCTGTCAGTTTAATTTAAGCCGCCTATTTCTTTGGATCCTTGGACTCCTCCTTGGCTCAATCCATCTAATTCTTGCCCCTTGATTGTCTTAACGATATGACCCTTTCTCGGGTATCACCATCTCCTTCAAACCCTCCCCTCTATTCCTGAGGCATCCGTCATTCCGGTACTTAGTGTCTAGAATCCAGTGTGCTTTGCTAGCTTGCCTTCCTGTTGTCTCTCCCTCACTCCTCTCTTAATGGTCTCTTCCTTACTGTCTCCTCACTGTCTCTTCCTTAATGGTGACTTTACAGTCTCCCTGAGAACTACTTTGATGATAGGGGTTTCCTTCAGCCAGATTTCCTTTTCAATTCTAATCTGACATTTCAGTCAGAAGTGGAATTTCTACACTGCATCATTGCGGATCTGTCAAATTAAGCATATCTGAAAATCGAGAGCGTTTAATTTCCGCTTTTCTACGTAAGCGCATCCCTCTGTGCTGCTGAAAAGAACAGCCTCACACCCTGGGTCCCACCAGGGTCCAAACAAGATTGAATACAGACCTTGGACAGTTAAATTTAATTTCCACTCCCGCAGTTTAACTCAAGAGTGCCATGTGGTGTTAAATCTTGCATAGGGCTGACCGTAAGTCAAACATAGAGCTCAAAGCAGTGGGCCCCAAATTAACTCGTTCAGCGCCTACAAAAACCTTCCGATGTTGGTGGGGAAACAGAAGCATAGCAAGGCCAGAAGCCAGCGTGAGGAGGCTGCACAGCTCACAGACAGCAGCATAGACCCTGATTCAGAGTGGCTTGGCTCTGACAACACCTGCTTTGACATACTGCTTCTAAGTCAGTGTGCTACCCTCTCACTTTTCCCATCTCTTAACAAGTCCTGTTCCTCTTACGTGAAAATGTCTTTCCTATAGTCCCAAGATTCCATCTCAATTTTTTTTTACTTTTTCCTAAGAATTTGAAAATACATTTGTTTGTTTATTTATTTGTTTTAAATCTTTTGTTTGTTTGTTTGAGGCAGGGTTTCTACGTAGGCCTGGAAGTCCTGGAATTCAATGTATAGCTCAGGCTGGCCTCACAGAGCTGCCTGCCTCTGCCTCGTGAGTTTTGGTGTTAAAGGCACCACCACCTAACTGAAATTATATTTACTTGAGCAAGTGAGGTAGAGCCAAAAGCTTTAAGTTAAGGCTTCAACTCCAGTTTACAAGCTATGTGAGCCAGAGCATACTACTTAATTCCCTTGATCTCTAGTTTCCTCATTTGCAATATGGGGAAGGGGGACAACTAATACCTACCCTCAAAGGATTACTGATGGCAACTAAGAAATATGGACACAAAAGCAAAGCATGAATTGAGAGACAATGAAGTTACTATTAGTCATAAATTTTAATTCTAAAATTCCTCTTGGTCATAATGTATATAATGCCAAATTACATTTAATAATTCTTCCTTTCTACAAATGCCAATAAAATAATCTACTAAACTGCTTGTAGAATAGGGGGTGAGTAAACCCAGCCCTGTTTGCTATTAGTTACTTGGTTTTAGCTGACTTTGAAAGTTCATAGGACTGAGCACTGTAGTATTAGTCTCCCACTAGCTTCTCCTTAGCTAGCCCTCAGTGAGAATGGCCCTGATGATGCTTCCTATCTAGGTTACTTTTGTTAAATTCCGTAC
Source organism: Alexandromys fortis (assembly GCF_014885135.2). Lineage (NCBI taxonomy): Eukaryota > Metazoa > Chordata > Mammalia > Rodentia > Cricetidae > Alexandromys > Alexandromys fortis. The sequence goes on along the minus strand of NW_026067924.1, from coordinate 26,889,472 downwards.
CTTCTTTTTGTTTGGTTGTTGTTGTTGCTGGTTTTTTTTTNTTTTTTTTTTTTTTTTTTTTTTTTTTTTTTTTTTTTTTTTTTTTTTTTTTTTTGTCAAGACAGGTTCTTTGTGTAGAACTGGCTGTCCTGGGAACTCACTCTTTAGAACAGACTGACCTCAAACTCAGAAATCCACCTGCCTCTGCCTCCCAAGTGCTGGGATTAAAGGTGTGCACCCACCACTGTCTGGTGAATTCAGTAACTCTTTACTTAGGCCTGCACCAATGTCCAGTGGTTGACTTTTTGAGGTTAGGAGGCCAAAACTCTACCCTCAGATCATGCTAACACTGTAATTTTCTGAATATGTGCCATAAAGATTGATTATACATGGTTGCTTTTTCCATGCCTTAAATTATCCCCCTTATCCCACAAATACCGACAAACCCTATTGTCAGTTATGTAGATTTGAGACTTGGGTCTGTCTTCTTAACCTTGACATCTTATAATAATCCTTCATGCTTGGGGAAATCCTCATGATTCAGTCATTTCCATAGAGCTCCGGTTCAATAACACAGTCATAGACAACTTGGATTATTTGTTAACTTCTGGGGATAAGAACTACTAGAGAAAAAGAAGAAACAACATATTTTCTCTTTGTTCAACTGTGAATATGAAGTTGGAAAATCCAGTCTGGAAACTAAAGCCCTTTGTCAGCAGCTGTCTGCTCTGAAATTGCCCACTTGTAGAGGATGCCTAGAAAGAAACAAACGTCCTGAGCCAGAGTTAGACCTGCAGTGACGAGGTGCCAAGCACCTCACACCACCTGCCTAATGCTGAGATCCCCATTCCTCCCACTCCTCTCATGGCTTGCCTGCTTCCCTGCAGCTTCTTACAGGCAGACGTGCATCTCATATGCATGAGAGCATGTTTTGTCATGAAACATACTGGTTTCCCTTGTCCAAGGTGAGCACACCACTGTTCTTCAGCAAAAACCAAACTGTTAAAAGCCTTTAAAAGGGGCAGAGATCCACCAGCAGCAGCAGTTCAATAGCCAATCCTCTATCCCATCGCGGAAATTCAGATACCAGAGCTAAGAGAGTGTACCTAAACACAGAGGAGGGCAGCCTTGGCTATAGTGAAAGGGCATCTTCAACGGCACTCTGCCAAACTTCTGCCTGAAAAGGGTGTGATGGTTTAGAAAAGAAAGAAAGAAAAAAGGAAAAGACTCATCTTTCAGGCCCCTTTAGCTTGTAGGCGTAGTCTCTTCTATTTTCTATCCATAATTCTGATTGATGAAAAGTACATCTTGCAATAGATGCTGTGCCAGGGGAAATGTGACCAAACTTCTTACCTAAAAGGAGCCTTTGTGTGGGGATTAGCCAAAGGCAGTTGTCCTGTCCGAGGTATTAGGAGTAACCTGAGGTGCAGGTAGGTTATTTCCATGATCTCCTTAGAAGCCGTTCTGACTTCTTGTGAATCACACACTACTTGGTGAAGTCTAGAACGCATCCTCATCTCTAAGAACAGCGGGCAGCTCTTCAAGGGCAGCGACTGTACTGTTTGCCACTCCTCAAAGCAAGCAGCATGACTCTGAGCAGTGACTGGTACTCTCCTGGCTGCAAACTTGCATAAGGTCCTCGTTACACTTGGGGAGCAAACATTTGGGGTCTGTGGCCTCTATTCGTCAGGCTGTTTTACTAAATCACAAGGCTGTTGAAATCCCTGTGCATAGCCCTAAGGTAGGTCAGCACTCCAAACTCTATCACAGGGGACAAAACCATGCTGGCCTTCCAGCCTAATGACAACTGGGACTTGTTCCAGACCAGAAGCATGTAGATCTCTGGTCCTTTGAAGTGAGGGAAGTTAGGCAGGACCTCAAATTCAGGGACTGCAGCTTGAATCCTAGTGGTCATACACTCCTCAGATGAGGCAGTTCTGATCCAGTGATACTACATGAAGCAAACATGCCGAAGCCTGTGGAGCAGGCAGGCGACTCCTCATTACCCTAAAGGTGTGTCCATCCCCCTTTCTACTCATGGCCGCCCTCTGACTCCTGACCCATGTCCTTCTAGCATAACTTGATGCCTCATCTGATCAACAAGGGCTGTAAGCTGAGTCCATGCAGTGTAGGTCTGTCTATCAGTGTCAAAGTGTGTTTGGTTAGGAAGAGAACTCACTGAAAAATGAGTGGTTAAAATATACCCATAGTTTTTCTTTATTATAATAATGGAAACAACAGACAAGAATTATACCCAAATCAATAGGCTTGGAGGTTTGTTTTGAGACAGGATCGCACCCTGATGACCTGGAACTGGCCATATAGATTAGGCTGGTCTCTGATTCACAGAGGTGCTTCTGTTTCCACCTCCCGAGTGCTAGATTAAAGGCATCCGTCACCATATGTGGCTTGATTTTTTCTGTAAACTAACACAGTGCATGACAAGTTGCACATGGAGTATGTGTGCAAGCAATCCCACTTCCTGTGTGTTTCACCAAAGCACTGTGTGGACACGCATTGTTTGCTGTTTTGTGAAAATGTTGTTTCTGTCCTTAGTGTGTGACACACAGGAGGGACAGTTGCCATCGTGCTGAACTTTTCTGCCCGGCTAACATCAGCAGCTGTTGATAGACATGTTTCCATATGTTAATTCCAGCACTGACATATGACCATTCATCCCGCTATATTTACAGTGTTAAAAACATTCTTTCCATTTTGCAATTTCCCAAAAGATGTTTTGGGTGTAATAAAAATCTTTCAACTTTCTTTCTTTCTTTCAAACTTTTAAAACTGTTGTAGACTCATGATAATGAAAGTTTGGTATTTGTATATGTTTGAATGATCCAAATATCTGTGGGCAAAATTTCTTAAGATCAGCAAGCTCTGCCACACCTCAAAGACAAGTTTCACTTCGATATTTGTGAAAACTGGTTAAGCAGCTAGCTGTGCTGTCTACCCTCAGGATAAAAATGGAAAATAAGAAATTACTCTGAGGACGTAATGTTATTGTCACAAGTTTAAAAATTGATTGTGAAATGAAAGTCTGTACAAGAAGGTGATAGTCTTAGCAGTTTCAATTTCCCAGAGAAAAGAGACTGTGTTTTAAGGATTTATTTATTTATTTATTCATTATTTTAATTAAATTTATTTTTTGCTTTGTGTTATGTGAATACGTATTTTGATTATAGACATGTCTGTCTGCCACATGTGTGCCTAATGCCAGCAGAGGCCAGAAGAGGGGAGGTTGTCAGATCCCCTGAAACTAGAGTTACAGATGGTTGTGAGCTGCCATGTGAGTGCTGGGAATTGAACCTAGGTCCTCTGGAAGAGAAGCCAGTGCTGTTTACCTCTCAGCTGTATCTCCTACCCCAACGCTTGAGGTGTTAATCTCACCTCTATCACCCACTTTTAGAGTACCTATTAACTAAGCTTCAATATATTTCAATATTCAATATTCTTTTTTATTAAAAGCATAATATTCTTTGCAATGATGAAAGGTAGTCTAATCTCAATTACTTCAAATATCGAAATCTGTGGGTTAAAAGAAACAGCAGAGCCTAGATAGCTCATATGCTAAATGTAGGTTTACTGCACTGTTGAAGAGATTCTGGCTACTTTAGTCATTCTTTTTTTTAAAAAAAATTATTTATTTATTATGTATACAATATTCTGTCTGTGTATATGCCTGCAGGCCAGAAGAGGGCACCAGACCTCGTTACAGATGGTTGTGAGCCACCATGTGGTTGCTGGGAATTGAACTCAGGACCTTTGGAAGAGCAGGCAATGCTCTTAATCTCTGAGCCATCTCTCCAGCCCTACTTTAGTCATTCTTTTGCCACTCACAATAATGTTTTTTTAAAGTGTGTGTGTGTGTGTGTGTGTGTGTGTGTAACATAAGTTCAGGTTCCCATGGAGACCAGAAGAAGACTTTGAGACTTTGGATTCCCAGGAGCTGGAGTAGTTGTGAGTTGCCTAACATAGGTACAGGGAACTGAACTCAGGTTTTCTGCAAGAGCAGCAAATGCTCTTAACTGCTGAGCCATCCCTCTAGGCCTACAATAGCAAATTTTAAAATAAAGAAGATTCATTTCTTTCACATGGTCAGCTAGGAATCCAAAACAGACTCATATTAAAAACAATGGAAGTTACCTAAAACTTTTTTTTTCAAGAATCTTTTGAAATTGCCAAAAAATTTTCAGGGCCAAAGAAATGACTTGGTAGATAAAGGCGCTTGCCATCAAGTCTGGTAGCCTTAGTTCAATACAGGACAAACATACACACGTGGTGGAAAGAACTGACTATGGAAAGTTTGTCCTCTGACGTCCACGCTCACATTGTGGGATGCATACATTTATATATGTATACACACACACACACAAAGTGTAATTTTAAAAGTTTTTCAGGCAGAAATTTCACTACACAAATGGAGGGAAGAAGATGTGAGATATACAGGAAAATGTCAGCACTGTCACTGATATATGTCATCTATGGCTTTGACATATATTGAAGTCAAGGACTACCAGGGATTACAGACAAACAGAAGATGGGGAAGAAGTGGAAGAGGGTACTCTCCTGGAGCCTTAAGAGGGCTCACCAATGATATTAGGCATCCAGCCCCCTAAACTGGGAAGAAAGTTCCGGATGTTTATACTTTGACAATTTGGAACTCATTACACAGGCCCTAGGGAACTAATACACAACACATCAAAGTGCTAGGGATCCTCTTTGCTCAAATACGTCATACTCTTATCATGACCCTGCTCAGGCACCATCTCCTGCCATTTAATGAGCAAATAGAAGAAGTCCAGAATGAAATGAGCCATGTTTTAAATTTTTATTGATTAGTAACCACAAAAATGAAAACATTAGCTACACACATAAAACAGTATTTGTCTTCTTTAAATATGAGATGCACCTGTGAGCCTAGGGTTTGGGTGGTTGAAGACCTTGAGTTCCAGAGTAACTTGGACTAAAAAGCATGTCTGTAAATATACTCATAAATATGAAATGCATCCCCAGGGTTTAATGATGAGTTACCAGTTAGCATCGACAGCTGTAATGTGCAGAAATACACCACATGTAAAACATCAAGTGAACTTTAATACGTAACACCTGATTCAGTTCTGGGACTTTCAGTTTTAACAATTAGACATGAATTGAACAGCGAACAATCTAAGTTAGTGCCCTCTGTTTAAATACAGTCACACCTCCACTGGTACCCCCATTCCTTCCATCTGTTCTGATTTTCTCCCGGTTAGAGACTCCCACATTCCCTCCATTAAGACTGTTTTCTCTTCCTAAATTCCTCATTCACAAAAGTGCACACATATGCTCATGGACACACACACACACACACAACTTTGTTCTCTTCAGTGTCTGTCTAGTACTGTAAAGGGTTCTTAAGTTCTGCCACATAGTATACGAAGGCGCTCTTGTACTGTAATGCAGTTGTATCCTTAGCAGAATGTTGGTGTGAGCTAACACCTAGCTAATTTTTACTACACTGACTATAAGGAAATGTTTTAGGCCAAAAAAAAAAAAAAAAAGGAACTGAAAGCTTAACCACGAGAACCACCTATTTTCTGCAGATCAGACTAGAAGTATCAACCAGGTTCTCCAGCTCCAAGCTGTGACACTGTAAGATTTGTTCCAAGTGATTTGTTACTAATTGTAAAGTCCTCAATTTCATCAGTTATTTTCTCTTTTGAAGACTCCCTGGGATGCCACCCACTGATGTATCTTCCTGACTAGGAGTGGGGAAGAGTTACTACACCCACACCCAGTTAGTTTAGTCATCCCATCTCTTCTGGATGCCCACGGCAGTGTATGGAAAGCGTGAGTGTAGGCTCATGCTAGAGAAAACTGAGAAAGCCTGGTGGATGTGCTCTGTTAAACTCATGGAGTCTCCGGTGAAGTCAGGAAGGTTTCGCTGAAGAGGCAGAATTTCATCCACACCTTGAAACATAATTGGAGTTCAAACAGCAAAGGGGGCATATCAAGTGAGAGGAGATGACATGGCCAATTATAAGTCATAGATTAGGGATGTTTGGAAAGCAGGTTGGGGCTCTTGGAGACTATGCAACACTGATATTTGATTTTTAATTTTTTTAAACCTCTGCTTTGTAGTTAATGGTTAAAACACATGGTGCCTGTGAGGGAGATGATAAGATAGCCAGTTACACATTTGTGTATTTCTGTGTGTGTGTATGTGTGGTATATGCACATGCAGGGAGGCACGTGTGCCCATACACAGAGGCCAGAGGAGAATGTTGGGTGTCTGGATCTATCACCCTACACATTATTCACGACAGGGTCTCTCCCTGAACTTGGAGCGAGTCTGTGAGCCAGCATGCTCTAGTGATCCTTGCTGTGGAATAATGCTTCTGTACATTATGATAATGTGTTGCTTTCATTGTTTATAAAAAGCTGATTGGCTGATAGCTGGGCAGGATTTTCAGGACAGAGAATGCTAGGCAGAATCTAAGGAGAGTCCATGAGACACAAAGGGAGTAGGACAGTAAGTATGGACATGAGGTAAGCAAGCCTCAGGGCAGCATGTAGATTAATGAAAAAAAGGGGGGGTTAATTTAAGTTATAAGAGCTAGATAAAAATGAGCCTAAGCTATTGGCCAAGCATTTATAATCAATAATAAGTCTCTGAGTGGTTATTTGTGAGCAACTGCCTGGACAAAGAGAAACTCCGCCTACAGATCCTCTCCTCTTCACCACCCCCACATCCCCGGGGAACAAGCACACCTGGCTTTTCACATGCATCTAGGTTTTGAGCTCAGGTTGACATTCTTTTGCAGAAGTTGCTCTTCCTGCACGCTGAGCCATCTCCCTAGTCCCAAGCATTGTTTGTCTCACACTGAATCAGAGAAACAAACCTCCCACTCACTGAACACCTGGTAAGCAGCAACGCTCACGTGTTGCTTCTCTCTGTTCTCACAGTTATTGTGAGGAGACTCAGTAACCTGAGAAGGGGCATCATCATTACTCTCTTTCTCTGGCTTGCAGATGAAGAATTCTGTGGCGAGCCTCCATGTCTCCTGCCAAGTCAGACCGTTAGACTCCAGTGCTCAGAATCACCTCTAACAGTCTTCCAGACTCCAGGGCTGAGAGATGCAGACCCATTGAGGTGTGAAAGGTCTAGAGAAAAGTGAGCACTGCATTGGAAATGACAACACAAATCATTTTTATTTTACTTAATCAATGGCAGTTTTGTTCCTGTAGCTTCTACCAACAGAGCGTTGACAGTTTATCATATTCAACTGGGCAATTCTGTGGATGAGTGGGGCTCTATAACCCTTACAAATACTCTCTGAGTTAGCATTTCCCCAAAGGAGACAGCCACTCATTGCTGCCAAGGACACACCTTGAGAACAGCATAGTTCTGTGGAAGACAAGGAGGACTTCTGTGGATTCAATCAGCTCATTTCTTCCTGTTCCTTAATAATTAGGCAATGATTTGGGTGTCAGAAAGGAGTCTGTTTGAAGACTCACTTCTTATTTTGCTTTCTTTAGACCAGCAGTTCTGAACCTGTGGGTTGCCACCACTTTGGGAGTAAAATGTCCCTTTCAGGGGTTATCTGAGACCACTGGAAAACACAAATGTCTGCATTATGATTCATAACAGCAACCCAATTACAGTTATGAAGTAACATCGAAATAATTTTTTGGTTTGGGGATCACCACAATATGAGGAACTGTATTAAAGGGTCATAGCATTATTAGGAAGGCTGAGAACCCCTGTTCTGCACCAAGCTGTGCTAGGCTCAGGGTAGGTGTAAACATTTAACAAACAGTGCTGGGAAAACTAGAATTCTAAATAAAAAAGATAGAAATTAGATCCGTATTTCTCTCCATGCACAAAAATCAGGTAAAATAAACCAACTGAATGCAAGACCTGAAGTTTTGAAACTGCTGGGGTAAACAGGGAAAAATACTTCAATACTTAAGCAAAGGCAAGGATTAGTCCTGAACAGGATTCCAGAAGCACAGGAAATAACCCTAAGAATTGACAAATGAGATTACATAAAATTAAAAAGCTTTTTTACCATAAAGGAAACAATTACCAGAGTGATGAGTCAGCTTCCAGAACAGGAAAGACTTCTTTTCCTATTGCACATCAAGCAAAGGATAATGTCTAGGATATATAAGGAGCAGCAAAGCTTAAAGCTAAAACTTAAACCAAATTATCCAGTCAAAAATGGGCAATTAACTGAATAGACAGTTCTCAAAAGAAGGAATAAAAATGACTCATAAATACTTGAAAAGCGTGCTTAGCCATAAGGGAGATGCAAAGTTAAACTGCTTTAAGATTCCACTTCCCCACAGTCAGAATGCGTATCATCAAGAAGCATGTGTAGGTGAGGCTGTGGGAAAAGAACACTTACCACTCCTGATGGGAACGTAGATTAGGGTAGCCACTATAGGACTCAATGTGGATGCTTCTCAAGGAACTAAAATAGAACTACCATATGACCCAACTGTACCAACCGCTCTCAGGTCTGTATCCAAAAGCTTCAAAATCAACATGTCACAGACATGCTTGTATCCGTGCTATGTTGTTCATGGTAGGCAGGAAATGAAAACAGCCTTCGTGTCCATCACCTGATGAATGTGTATATACACAGTGGACTTCTCTATGCAGCCACAAGGAAAAGTGAGATCATGATATTTGCAGGGAACAGGATGCAACTGGAAATCATGTTGAGTAAAGCCAGACTCACAAAGACAAATACCTCACGTTCTCTTTTATATAGAGAACCTAGATTTAAAATTTTATATACATGTGTGTGTATATATATGTATGTATATATATGTATGTATATATATATGAGTATATGTATATAGATCAAAAAACCAGAAAAGGAATAATGAGAGGAGAGGAAGAGATCTTAAGGGAGGGGAAAATAGAAAGGTTAATGGAATACATATTATGTAATAAGAAAGCAGGAAGTGTGAGTAACTAGGTGAAAGAAGGGAATCAATGAGAAAAGAACATAGAGTATAGAGGAAGAGAACAGTGAAGGAGGACAACAAGTGAGAACAAAGTATAAGGACATGTAGATATGGGAATGTCATAATGAAACCCACTGCTGTGATGATAATAATAAGGAAACTAGTCTGGGGGCTGAGTAGGTAGCTCAGCCATTAAGAACATGTACTCTTCTTTCAGGGGACTCAGGTTCAGTTCCCAGCACCCACGTGGCAGCTTAAAAGTATCTGTAGCTTCAGTTCCAAGGTATCCTCCCCATCGTATCCAGCTAGTTGTTCGCAGTTCTGCTCTAGCTGCATATGGCTTCAGGAAGGGGCTAGAGTATATAGATGGGGAAGGACCAGGACTGGAGAGAGGGCTCCATTTTTGAGCCTATGGGAAGGCCATCATTTCTGCTGGGTAAAAACTTGCCATTGGGGCCTTTTAGGAGATTACCCACATCCCTGAAAGTAACCCCTCATCTATGTTATGTTCATAAGCCCAATAAACTCAGTAGTTCCCCAGAGCAAACCTCAGTGGATTTGTACCTTGACTCATTGTTGAACTTTAGGAGGAAGTATATATCTCTCCCAAGGAAAAAAAATTTAGTAACATCTTATAAGACTAAATGCTTTGAATATTATAATCCAATATGAGAGGATTGATCTTTGCGTTTGTCTGTCTTTAAGCAAAATAAATGTGAACTTTGAAAGTATTGGGAAATAATTAAAGCAGTTAAAATACAGCTCATTATGAATCAGATATGTACTCTGAACTGCTGGTAGTGCAATGTAAGTTTTGGCAAGAAAAAAAGCAAGCTACACTAATATCATCATTGGTCCTGTCACAATAGGCTACAGAAGATGGGGCAAGAAGGACAAGTACTACTTGAAGAATATGGCAAGGGTGGAGCACAGCAATGATGAAGTCTGATTTCACGTAAAGTCAAATAATCCTGGCAGAGTAGCGTGTCTCTGAGAATACTCCAGCATCTACAATATTTTATTTTAGATTGCTAAAAACATAGGTGGATGCTGAAATTTACCTGCATATATCTAAATCTGTTTGTGGATACACACACACACACACACACACACACACACACATATGATTATTTGTCTCTCCATCTAGCTACTGATAGGTTTGGCAGTTAAGAGCACAGGCCACTCTCCTAAAAGACCCAGGCTTAGTTCCTAGCACCCACATGGAAGCTTACAGCCATCTGCAATTCTAGTTCCAGGGGAACCTAATGCTATCTCTGGCCTTTGATAGCACTAGGCATTCATGTGGTGCACATACATATATGCAGACAAAACACTTATAAGCATAAAATAAAGATAAATCTCTTTGTAGAAAGATTGATAAAATTGAAGCTGTTTTTCCCACTTGTTTTAGATTTCCAAGGAATTATCTCGACATATAAATACCAAATATTAGGTCTTACTCTACTGGGTCAATTTGTGAAATATCATAAAAGTGTTAAGAACTGGGCTGGAGATGTAGCTCAGGCGGTTTATGAGCGCTTGCGTGGCATGTATGAAGCCCTGGCTGTGATGGAACATGCCTGTAATACAAACACTCAGGAGGTGGAGACAGGAAGATGAGGAGTTTAAGGTCATCCTTGGATACATAGCAAATGTGAGTCCAGCCTGGGATACATGGGAGTAACATTGACCTATTAATGCTAGATGAATAGACAAATAATCATATGTGTGTGTATCCAAATGTAGATACCCTGTAGAATATTAGCTTAAAGATGATCATAATGCTTCAAAGGAGTAAAGGCATTTTTTTTTTTTTTTTTTTTTTTTTTTAGTAAAGGCATTTTTAAAACACACCCAGTGCCTTTAGGTGCACCCTGAAGGTGTAGAAGGGAGAACTCACTATTTGGAGGTCCTCTCTGTCGTGGGAAAAGGCAGCAGGTGTTGAGACATGTAGTTCACACTCTTCTGTGCCAGAAAAGCAGCTTAGATCAGGTTTCTGGTCAGTCAGGAGTTCTGAAGAAGTAGAAGCATTAGCTACTCCTAAGTTCTAGAGAAATGTTCTTTCATGGACTTCTGATCTTTTAATTTAATGGTATCTCTTAAGCAATTGTTATTTTTCCAGTCATACAAGACTTTAAGAAATCACAGGGCAGTGGTGACTCATGCTTTTAATCCCAGCACTTGCGAGGCAGAGGCAGGCAGATCTCTGTGAGTTTGAGGCCAGCCTGGTCTACAGAGCTAGTTCCAGGACAGCCAGGGCTATACAGAGAAACCCTGTCTTGAATAACAAAAACAGGAAAAAAAATCCAATGCTGCTCAAATTACAAACCATTGATCCATGAACATAATTCCATTAGACATTCTTCTCTACTGCATGCTTGGCTGCAATAGACCACTTTCATGTGTCTCAGGTCTGTTCCTCAAGAATCTCATTTCAGAGCTGGTTATGATGATACACTCCTGTCATCCTTGTATTCGGGAGGCCGAGGCAAGAGATTCTTGAGTTCAAAACTAGCCTGGGGTATATACTGCGACTCTCATTTCAAAAGCCTTCACATTTTACAGATTTGCGAGTGACTCCTACCCAGGCGGTGGTGGCACGCACCTTTAATCCCAGCACTCTAGAGGCCGAGGAAGGCAGATAATTGTGAGTTCGAGGCCAGCCTGGTCTACAAAGCGATTTCTAGAACAGCCAGGGCTATACGGAGAAATCCTGTCTCAAAACCACCCCCTGAAAGACTCCTGAAAATTAAATGATGGGTCTGATTCTCCTAACATTGTCTGAGTTTCTGTTTATTTTCTGTCTTGTGCTTCACTGTGGTGCCTTGATTTTATCACACCCACTCTGACAGCTATGATGTGTGCACATCCAAACTCTCTGACATTCAGTGAGATCCCTGAATGCTGTTCCTTTTTATTATTGTCTCTAAGGAAACAATATTTATTTCATTTCTTCAAAGTCTATGTGGAAGTGTACCCCCAACGCCTTGCTCCAGTGGCCGGGATAAAGTATGTGAAATTCTCATATACCTCTTGAGAATAGTAGAAGAGTCAGGCATTAGCATCACAGCAGCAACAACAGTAGCCAGCTAATAAATGTTAAATCCCAACTGTGCCATTTGGCATTGTTCTGAGCACTTGAAAGATAGGAGGAAATAAGAATTATTCTTGCCTTCAGAGCATTTGAGCTAATGGGATACTTATAGGTGGAAGTTAACAGTTCCGTTTAGTCAGGAAAATGAATTTGAACAAACCTCTCTCTAACTGTTAGTAACTATTGTAATTCCAACTACCACACCAGGGCCTTGCTATGTACCCCAAGCGGACTTAGTGTGTGTGTGTATAATATATATATATATATATATATCTTGAGATCTGGGATTATAGTCATAACACTCCACTTGGTAATTTATTCTTAACTGAAGAATTTTTCAGTTTCTCCTATATACTGGGAATCTCTAAAAAGAATTTGTGTTTATTTTAAGTTTAAATGTTATTTGGTCTCTGCATATGCTTTCATCTAGCACATAGACATTTCTATGTGCCGTGCATATCAGCTTGTGACTGAGACCACTAGGCAATCGGGTGTCAAGAAGGTACACCCCTACCTTTCTAGAAAAAGAACAACTCTAGATTCTGGCTCCTGGCTTTGCCCCACCTCCCACTGCTATTTTTCCAGTTGTGACATATCAAACCTGTTCCCAAACCTTTTAATGATGGGGTAGGAGGGTCAAGTATTTGCATAACAGCAGCAGCAATCATAGCTAACATTTGTTGACAGTATGTTGCATACCTAGATGGGTTCCAAGCATTTTATGTGCATTAATTGTCTCAGGTATCACACTAGTTCTTAAGGTATATATCAATATGATATTTCATAATAAGTATTGGTATTTTGTAAACACCAGCAGTTTACAGTGATGACTAGAGACCCTGCATTACCCTCGTGTTCTGAGATCAAAAGACTATGGGTAACAAGGATTATTTATATTTAATATTGTATGTGCGAGGTGCTTTGCTTCACATAAATTATTACTAATCCTCACAGCAATCCTTCAAGAGATATTTTGTTATTCTCAATTTATAGGTAAGGAAACTGAGCTCATAAAAATGAAGTAACCTATCTGAAATCACACAGCTAGGAAAGGAGCTGAGGTCACAGATACTCAACAGTGATGATGAAAACAGACACACTTTCCTCCAGTGATGCCACCCAGTGTGAGAACACAGACTCTTCAGGTCCTTTCTCTGTCCCCCAGATATTAGGCCACATCCCCTGCAACTGTTTCGCTGAAGCAGGGAATTGATAGGGAGCTTTTGCAGTTCCCCTTCTTAGCAGCTACAAGGTAAGTCTACAAGGTAAGTTTACAGGTTTAGTCTAGGGCCCGCCTCCCTCCCATTGGCAGTTATGCCACCAGCCCTGAAAACGAAAGAGTCAGAACTTCTTTTTTTTATTCAGACCTGAAGGAGAGCTTCTCTTTCTGTTCTTAAGGTCCCATTGTGCTTGTCTATGGCCATGCATGTCATAGCTCTTCTGTATCTCAGGAACCATAAGGTGTGCCTCTCCCTCTGCCATGCTACGATGGTGGTCTCTCCTAATGTAAGTTCTTTCTGGACCTGAAGGCCAGCTGTCCCCCTTCAGGATCCCCTCTCTCCTAGTGAAGCCCCTCTGCAGGTTAGTCTTGTGCCAGCTCCTTCCCACGAACCTTCCTTTGAAGTCATTACTCCCAGGAAGGTTTATTTCAGAAGCTCTGTACAGTCTAGACAAACAGTCAACAGAGAAAGCAGTAATGAGCAATGCACTCGTAGTTGGTGTTGGATCTTGTTGCAAGGACTGTGCTTTAGATGTGAGAGAGCTGCTTGGTCATGTGGAATTGTGCTGAGTCACCCCTCATGGGACCTTGACCAGGCTGCTCCCAGTGTTAACCTCTGCTGCTTTGTTTGGTGAAAGAATGTCAGTGTTTGCTGTTTCTAACCAGTTCTCGCAGACCTTCACAGGAAAGGTGTTGTGTCTGACTAGGTGAGGGGAACCACTTTCATTTCGCGTCTCCTCTGAAATGGTAGACAGCTCTGTCTCTCACTGTCTCTTTGTCTCGCTGTCCATTTAAATACAAAGCATTAGATATTGGAGATGTTGGAAATTGGTTTGATATGTGTGTCATGTTAGGTTTATCTTTTAGAATTTTGGAAGTCATGATAGCACCAATGGCTACCAGGAGCCTACGTTTATCCCATTTACCCAAAGACTGGAATATTCACCTCTGCTGAAGTTGAACTACATCTAACTTCAGTTATAGATCAGATTTAGGGAGGGCTGAATTATTCCATTTTATTGTAATATGAATAAGAGGATACAAGTCTAGGACTTTTTTTTTTTAATATATGAGTACTTTGCTGGCATGTATGTCTCTATACCATGTGCATGCAGTGCCCACAGAGACCAAAAGGGAGCATCAGATTACAGACAGTTGTGAGCCACCTTATGGGTGCTAGGAGTCAGCTGGGTCCTCTGGAAGACCAGCAGTGTTCCTAATCGCCGAGCCTTCTCTCCATGTGTGTGCATGCATGTGGAGCCCGAAGTTGACTTCAAGAGCTCTCCTCAGTCTCCCTCTACCTTATTCAGTGAGGCAGGGTCTACCAGAGGAGATCAGAACTCACCTATACAGCTCCTCTACATAGCTGGCTTGTTCTGGGGATCTCTCATCTCTGCCCCTGAGCACTGAAATTACAGGTATGCATCCACACCTCCCAGTATCTACATGGGTTCTGAGGGGCCAAATGCAGTTCCTCCTACTTACATGGCAAGTACTCTGCTTTATCTACTGAGCCGTCTTCCTAGCATGGATGACTCTATTTTTCTAAGTCCCACAGTGTGACTACTTCCTTAAGGCACTGGAAGATTTTGTGTTACTTATAAGCACTAAGTTCTGCGTGACTTCTGAAAGCTCTTAACTATAATGTGCAAATAGCAATAGCATTTGATTTAAAACTAAACTAATGAAAGACAATGTGTCTATGGATAGAGTACGGGGTACTGGGTTAAAAGTAAGGTGGATTCGCAGATGTAGCAGTAAGTCTGCCTTGCCCAGAGCAAGGAATGTACTGTATGTTCCCTGCTTGTATAGAACCTGGCTCCAGGAAGTCTGCTGGAATCTCAACCAGTTACTGTATGCATTATTGCCCCACACTTCCAAGACTCTGTGACTTTTCCTATTAAAGCCCTCCCAAAGACATACTTGGTGGTGTAAGATGTTAGTCCCACCTATTCGGGAGCTTGAGGCAAGAAGATTGCAAGTTCAGTCTCTTTGTGGGCTGCTGGATGAGTTCAAGGCTAGCCTCCCCCTCTCCTGCCCTACCCCAAAACTCTATGTAATCCTGGACGTCCTGGAACTCACTCTGTAGACTGGGCTGACCTAGAACTTACAGAGATTAAAGGTATGTGCCACCACTGCCTGGTTCTCTCTCAGGAGCATGCACTCTCTCAAATGAAATATGATCTCTCATTGACTTGAAACTTGCCGAAGAGGCTAGGCTAATGGGTCAGAAAGCCCAGGGTTTATCTTGCCTTCATGTCTCTAGCACTGGGATCACCAGCACACACCGCCATGTACAGCATTTTTTAAATAGGTGCTGGGAAGCAAACTCAATCCCTAAAAATTTTTTAAATCCCTAAAAAGATTTATTTAATAATATATTTCATTATGGCATTGCCATAATGTATATTATTGTCTCTTGACCCATATTTGTAGCCCACTCTCTTGTTTATCTTATATTTTGCCCCTCCTGCTGATCTTTTTTCTGTTTTTATGTCATACATAGATCTAGGCATAGATATATACTTAGATACATATATGTACACTGAAGCCCAGGAATTTCTGAAGTCTGGACCTTCTCCTGACATCTGTGAGAAAGAAGAGGCCCTCAGTGGAGTAAATGAATGATGAATCCACCAGGCATTTGCCCTTTGACTTCCACCCATGGAGCTCCTGCTGTTGTCAGTGGTGAACAACCTCCTTGTGTAACATGAGCACCACAGTGGGTGGTTACTGACAGCTCAAGGAGCAAATCTGACAGCAATAACAGAGAAGCTCTTAGTGGCCCACTTGACAATCTCTACAGAAAATGCTCTCTATAGCAGAGAAGTGATTCCTTGAAACAAAACATCAGAAAGAGGCGAATGTTCTGATGCCAAGGACTTTGCTCTTGACCACAGAGGGAAATGAAGAAAGGACTACCTGTGTCTGTGTCCTTGTTTTTCTCTGCCTTTGACACTTAGGTGTTTATTGATATGCATGTGGACTCAAGAGTATTTAGTATTCTCAACAACTAGGGCTTGAAGAGGCTTAAAGAGAAAAAGACCGATTCATAAAGTTACTAAGGATCTCTTTCTCAGTCTGCTAACTGATGCCATGACTAGCTGGAGTTGTCTCTCCTTGACTTTTTTGACTTTTGACCTTTTTTTTTTCAATATTTATTATGTATACAATATTCTGTCTGTATGCCCGAAGGCCAGAAGAGGGCGCCAGACCTCTCTACAGATGGTTGTGAGCCACCATGTGGTTGCTGGGAATTGAACTCAGGACCTTTGGAATAGCAAGCAATGCTCTTTTTTTTTTTTTTTTTTTTTTGAAACCTGGGTACATTTTTTTTTATTTTATTTTATTGAGAATAAGAAAAAAAAGTTTCCGCCTTCTCCCCCTCCCCCCTCTCTTCTCCCCCTCCCCCCACTCCTCTCCCCCTCCCTCTCCTATCCAAAGAGCAGTCATGGTTCCCTGTCCTGTGGAAAGTCCAAGGTCCTCCCCCCTCCCTCCATGTCTAGGAAGGTTAACATCCAAACTGGCTAGGCTCCCACCAAGCCAGAACATGAAGTAGGATCAAAACCCCTTGCCATTGACCTTGGCTTCTCATCAGTCCTCATTGTTCGCCATGATCAGAGAGTCCGGTTTTATCCCATGCTGTTCCAGTCACAGTCCAGCTGGCTTTGGTGAGCTCCCAATAGATCAGCCCCACTGTCTCAGTGGGTGGGTGCACCCCCCGTGGTCCTGACATCCTTGCTCGTGTTCTCCCTCCATCTGCTTCTCATTGGGACCTTGGGAGCTCAGTCCAGTGCTCCAGTGTGGGTCTCTGTCTCTATCTCCATCCATCACCAGATGAAGGTTCTATGGTGATATGAAAGATATTCGTCAGTAATGCTATAGGATAGGGTCAGTTCAGGTTCCCTATCCTCAGCTTCCCAAGGGACTAACTGGGGACATCGCCTTGGGCTCCTGGGAGCCACTCTAGGTTCCAGTCTCTTGCCAACACTAAGGTGGCTCTTTTAACTAAGCAAGCAATGCTCTTAACCGCTGAGCCATCTCTCCAGCCCCGACCTTTTTTTTTTTTTTTTCTATCTCCTGATTTTTCTTTTCTTTTTCCATAGCAAAGCTAGGGCTTTGCTATGCTGTTGCCTAAGCTAGCTTCCAACTTCTGGTTCAATCAATCCTCCTGCTTCAACATCCCAAATATCTAGGACTAAAAGGCATATCACTACATCCAGGTCTTTCTTTGGATCTTATATATGCTAATCAATCTCTGTCTCTGTCTGTCTCGTTGACTCTGCCTATCTCTGGGTCTCTGCCTTCACGGTGTATATGTGTGACCAGGTTTGCACACCTGTCTACAAGTACAGAGGCCAGAGGACCCATGGTGCCCTACTTTATTTCTTTCTCCTTCCTTCTCTTGAGAAGAGGTTCTCTCACTGAATCCAGAGCTTGCTATTTCAGATAGACTGGCTGGCCATCAAGACCCAGTGATCTTCTTGTCTCAACCCCCAGAGCACTGGGCATACAGGTACGCATGGGCACATCTTGTTTTTTACATCAGTCCTGAAGGTCTGAACTCAGGTCCTCATGCTTGTGCAGTACGAGTTATTGCCCGCTGAGCCGTCTTCCCTGCCTCTGAATGTTACCACCTTCTGAATCACTGACCCCTTTGAGAAGAAAACAAAAGCAACAGACTGTGTCTGACAAGAGGACAAGCTTATTCCTTCACATCTTTTCCAGCCCCTTGGCCACATAAATATCTGCACAGTATTTGTGGCAACCTGGCTGTTGTGTGACTTAACTCCCGCTGAACTTCAGTTTTCTTGTATTTAGATTGCCTTCCTCATTTTAGACTTGTGTTGCTGTTGCTGGTATTACAATAATAAACTATGTGAAGCACTCACATAGTTCCTTGGTGCACAAAATTATTTCATAAGCATCAAATCACAGCATTACAGCTCAGTTCTGATCTCTCATTTTCCTCCTTCACGTTACAATTTTCAAGGCCTATGCCAAATGTCGCCATTCTTTTCCTGGAGCAGGGGCTTTTTGACAGCTCTTACTGTACTATGGAAAAGACTCGTGGGACAATGGTTTAGGGCACATTTCAGCTGTAGGTTGTATTAACAGAGCTTCAGAGCAGCTTCTTTTCCTTCCAGTAAGCATTACGAAGTACTAATGCCTTATTACAGAAAGCAATCTCACCTTTCTCCACATGTATTTTGTCCAGATTTCTTTAATGCAAGCACTTAAAAATCCCATAATCTGCATTCTGTTCATGGTGTAGCAACATGTTTTATAGTTTACTTCCTCCAGGAGCAAGAACAATTTCTAGACCCAGGCTTTATTTAAAGCAGCGTGCCCAGGCTGCTGCTTCCTTTGAGTGTTATGATCTCTGCCACTCACCTTTTGCTTTACCTGACTCAGTTTTTAACTCAGTTTCCAAGTTGGGAACATCCTCAAAAGGATTCAGACACCAGTGGAAGCCGACATGAGCCCCCTAGGCCTCACCCTGGCTCCTGACATCAAGATATTCCTTGTGTCTGCATGTGGCGGCACACACCTTTAATCCCTGCTATTGGTAGGCAGAGGCAGATAGATTTTACTAAGTTGGAGGCTAGCTTGATCTACATAGCAATACAAGTCAGCCAGGGCTGCACAGTGAGACCATGGGTGTGTGTGTGTGTGTGTGTGTGTGTGTGTGTGTGTGTGCATGCATGTACATGTATTCTCTCTGCTTGTTGAAGTACCACGTTAAAAACTTTTTTTGGACACAGGGTTCCATGGAGCTCAAGCCAGCCTCAAACTATATAACCTTAAACATAGTATGTAACTGAGGATAACTTTGCATTTCTACCTCTAGAGTGCTGGAGATTACAGGTGTGTCTCCACACCGAGTTTATCTGGATCTGTGAACTGATCTCAGGGCCTTCTCTGTGTTAGACAAGCATTCTACCAATTAAGTTATAGCCTCAGTCCCCAATATTTATCGTTCTAAGGAAAAACTATTTAATAATAAATTCTATACACATATACAGGCTTTTGTATGTTGTCTGAGAAATATGGAAGGGTTAAACACAAAAGGAAAATGAGCAGAAGACACTGTCTGAGGGAGATTCTTCCTTATAATGAAAGCTGTTGGGTATCAACTGGTTTTTATGAAGTTCTTAGGAATTGAGTAATTACTGGGATTTGCTGGTAGCCCACCTCTCCTTGATTGATCCTGCAGTAGGACAGACTGCAGAGTTCTTGTTCCTGGGTTGGGGAGAGGGGGACTTTTAATTTTCACCAACAATTAAAGCAAGAGGAGTTTTTATTGCCAATGCCATGTGCCCTCTGAGCAGTAAGTGCAACTAGTTAATGGAGGGAGGTAGGAGACAAGCCACGACAGGTAATTCTGTGAAGCTCAAGTCTCCTGCTGGGTGTGCCAGTAAGGAGCCATTCTTCCTAGGTTTGGCAGCTGCGGTTAAGACTATGGAAATCTACCTCTTTCCTACATTCTTCAGTGCTTGATAATCTGCTAGATTAGGCAATTCCCAGATGGAGTATTGCTGTCACCATGGGAATGCACCCCACATTTTTGCAGGGTTTTTTTTTTTTTTTTGAGACAGGGTTTCTCTGTGGCTTTGGAACCTGTCCTGGAACTAGCTCTTGTAGACCAGGCTTGTCTCGAACTCACAGAGATCCTCCTGCCTCTGCCTCCCGAGTGCTGGGATTAAAGGCGTGCGCCACCATCGCCTGGCTATATTTGCAGGTTTTGAAAACATCAGAGAAGGTAGGAAGACCCTTCTTCAGATTCAGAAAAAAATGTTCATATATGTCTTATGCTAGTCAGTTGCCCAGCTGGTCATCAATACTTCTAAGTTCTACTTTGTTGGGAGCACAAAGATCCCTTTCACCCCCAGATCTCCAGGGAAACCGGGAATATTAAGCACACAGGATTGTCCACTCAAAGGATTGGACATAAAACCTGCTTTTCCATCCAGAAAGCTGGGAATTGGAAGTGATTAATAGCCTGGTGATCTGTGTTATCTGTTGGGCTGGGCCATATCAAGCTCCTACAACCAGGACTAGCAGTAGCTAATAATCTAAATGACCCTCACATTACCTGTACAGCCAGGGGCTCCATGAGCTCCCACAACCAGGACCAAGGGTGGCCAGTAGCCCAAATGACCTCTGCACTATCTGTATGATCAAGACCATGCCAGATCCTTCCCAGGACCCTTAAGCTAATTCAGGTGGCCTATCTCCAGAACCATCTTTTTGGAAAAACTGACATACTCTTAAGTTGAATTTTAATATAATTGTGCTTTCTTGTATACTAGAGATTATGTAGCACTGTGAATTTTTTCTCCAAATTATACTGGGTTTAAATATGCTGGCAGTAAACCACCTTGTATCAGACTCCCCTAAGTTTGATCCAGGTTGACAAAGTCAATTTGAACCGAGTTTTTGTTCTCACCTTTTCATAATTCATGTCCCTTCTTGCTATACATGCAGGGAGCCCCCTCACTATATGGTGTCTTGAATTTTTTGTCAGGGCCTCACTGGTCACCTAGAACTCCAGCTGAGAGAGTTCTTAAGTATCACTGGACTGTTCTAGAACATTCTGTCTGTGAGGTACTAGTGTGTCACCTTTGCATGTTAGCATTACTCTGCCAGAAAGCCCAACTATTAAAGTACCCATCACCTGAGAAACTTTCACATGTCTGTCAAGTGCCAAGAATTTCTGTGGTTTTATTCGTTGTTTATGCTGAGAGATCCTCATCTTCCTCTGCGTGGGGCTTACTGGCAGAAGCACAAGTAACAGCTCTAATGGTGGTGCACCAGGTTACTGAAGAGAAGGGCCTTGCTGGTTTCTTACTAGAGTGACTCCAATAAGTTCTGCCACATCAGGCACAAATGCCTTTCTAAGTAGTGAAGTAGGTGGGGGACCTTAGACGAGCCGGAAACTCCCGCCTCCGACAGTGTCGCTGACCTTTCCTGCTTGTGGATTTACCAGCCTAGCCAGTTAGTGAATCGTTTCTGAGAATCCAGAGTTCCTAGCCTAACTAAGACAACTGGGTATTTAGTAAGTTCCTACCATGTACATATACTAACATTTTCTACATTAAAATATCCCTTGTAAGATTCTATTTGGGCTTTGGAATGAAGACACTCCACCAAAAGCTCTGCACTTTCCCACATCTGGACCCTACATACTAAACTATTTATGGTATATTTGCTGATACCCAAATATCTAATATGTTAATAGCTATTCAGTAAAAGTAACATGTACTTATACTTTATATATTTCTCTGTCTTTTTATCTCGATTTAGGTATGTAGTTGTACAAGTTTTGTGTGTGTGTATGTTTGTGTGTATACATTCAACATAAAAATAATTTGTAGGATGTTATTTTCTCTCCAATAATGTTGCAGTGTGAGAACATACACATATGTATATGTATATGTATATGTATATGTATATGTATATGTATATGTGTGTGTTTGCCAGATCATTTAAGATTTTGGCCTGAGTTTCATTTTGATGTCACAATGCTGTTCTAAGACACTTATTATTTCTAACCAGGATTTAACCTTCCCCTAGTCTGGTTCCCACTCTCTCTTCCCACCCAGAATTCACTCATAACAAATATGGTTGTCTCTCTCTGACCTTTCACAGTGCACATCACTGATAAGTTAAAGTCTTATCACACGCCACAGCCATGATACAACCCCTGCTACTCTCTTTTTTCATGACTTCTACTGGGTGCACCCTGTTCTGTACAGTTAGCACCTGCCCTTCCCACACCCTGCTTAGAATGTGCAAAGGAAGTTCCCTATCTGTCAGTGAGAAGACTGAGTCATCTCTCAACACTTCCTCCTCTCCCCACAATCAAGGAAAAAATGCTATTCTCTTTACTCTGCTCCTCTTGTGCTAGGATATATATTATATTTTATGCCCTGCCTTGTACTGACCATATGCAAAATAGCAATTGCTGTGTGGCACCTTCCCTGCTTTAGTTTCATTCCTTGAAGGCAAGGAGGCAGTTGAATCACAGTATTGTTTGTACTTTGTAACAACAGAAAGATGATGGTGGCTAGGGAAAAGCTATAAAGGAATGATACAATGTGAACAAGCTAGGGTAATTTTACTGCCACCTATTTCTGGTGTTTTTATTAACCTTACTCATCATAGCTAGACACGTTTGCATACTTGGTACATAATCTCATATAATTTATTCTATGCCTTCTTTTTCCAGTTGCCACCACTCATATATCACCCAGTCATCCTTCACCAAGAGACAAAGTTGTAATCCTGGTGTGGTGGTATACACTTTTAATACCAGCAGTCTGGAGGCAGTGGCAGGAGGATCTCTTAGTGATCAAGGCTAACCTGGTCTACCTAGCAAGTTCCAGGACAGTCAGGAAAACTGAGAGAGACCCTGCCACCACCCCCAAAAAGAGGACAAAGTCATAGATAAGGCTCCCCATTGCTATGGGCTCCTTGCCCTGGTGTCAGTGTCTTGACAGAATTTGGGAGCAGGAACTTTGGAAGATGACCCTATGGGCCACATAGGCTTCCTCAGGATGAAAAGAAAGGTAGGGATTTTACTGTCGCTGTTACATAGTAAGGAGCAAGAGCCAAGAGTACAGAAAGAAGCTGTCCTCTATTAACACACAAACACTCCTAGAATTCACACCTTAAAGCTGGCAGGAAGTCTATCTTTAAGGCCAGCCTTAGGCTATCACTTCCCAACACTTCCCCATAAGCCTCCAAGACTATGATTCTAACTATACCATTAAAGTACCTGACAGGAATATGTGTCCTGAAGGATATCATAGAACCCAGGAGTTTTGAGAATGAAGAGGTACAGGTTGCCATCAAGTACCATCAAAGCAGAGAAGAGGCAGTCAACGGGATGGAGACATTTAGGACAAAGATTTCCTGAATCACTCATCTTCTCTCTTGGACTCCCTACCTTGGGCTGGTTGGATGCTTCAGAGTGAGGATTTCTACCCAGGAGCTACTCCAGAAGATTCTAGGTTCACAGATATTATTATTCTTTGCTTATCTTCCTTTCATTCAGCTGACATTTTAGCTTAGTGACCAGGAGCCCTGGTGGAGCCTACAGGACTGGTTTTGGACCGCCCCCCTCAACACCCCTAGCAGCTGTGCAGAAGTGGATAAGTTATTTGTTTCGATGTACTTTCAATTTCTCAGTATAAAATTGAGGGTAACAATGATCCCCACAAAATTAAAAATAACTCCCAATACATCCCAGTCCTCAAGACCAGTGACTGTGCCATCTTCCACGGCCAAAGTGGAACTTTGTATATGCAACTAAAATTGCAGGGCTTTGAGATGAGAAAAATCATTCTAGATTATTTAGTCTTAATTTAATAACATACCTTTCTGTATGTGAAAAATATTTTTCATCTATAGTTAGAAAAAGTGACCAGGGAAGATAGGACCAAGAGATTTAATGTTGCTAACTTTGAAGATTGAGGAAGTGGCCATAAGCCAATGAGTACAGAAACATCTAGCAGCTGGAAAGATTAGATGATGAGAATTTTACCCTATTGCCATCAAATCAACCAGCCATGTTGACACCTAAAATTTTAGCCTAATGAGACCTGCTTCTTCCCGGACTTCTAACTTACAACACTATAAGATAAAACATTTGTGTTCTTTCAAGTCACTACTTTTGTAATAATTTGTATAGCGGTAACAGGAAATTCATCTACACCTCATAGAGTTGTTAATTAGCTGAGATCATATGTCAAACTGCTTGGAATAGTACTTGATAAATAGTGTGTTAGAAATGTATGTAAATGATCCACACAGCAAACATGCACACTCATGGGGACTAAATTCTTTGGGAAGTTGTTCTGAGCATTCTTTTTTTTCTTATATTTTAATTACATTTTAAATTTAAGAGTGTGTGTGTGTGTGTGTGTGTGTGTGTGTGTAGGAATGTATATGTCTTGACACTTGAGTGGAAGTCAGAGAACAACTCGAGGGAGCTGGTTTTCTCCGGTCACCGTGTGGGTCATCTGGCTTGGCAGCAAGTGCCTTTACTGATTAAACGTCTCTCCAGCCCCTCTTCCGTGTGTTCTAAGGTGCTCAGCGGTATCTGTCCTGTATTCACTAGGTGTCAGTAGGTCTGTCTTCCACCGTCACTCTCCTCTTGTAAGTTCTGAGTAATAGAAAAATTAAATCTTAACTTAAAATGAAAGTGATCCTACCTAAGTAAAATATTGATATGTGATGTTTCAGACCTCTGTTGAAATCAGTGCATCTGAGTACTAATTACATATATATGTAATATATTTAATATATGTGCACATATATAACATTACATATATGTAATACATATGTATTACGGATGCGTATATAATTACATATATGTAATAGATATACATATATAATTACACATGGGAGAATAATGCATGCATGTACATATTACACATATGTGGGTATACACATATGTGGGCATACACACAGACAGTACTCACACACAAGATAAATAAGTATGCAAATTTGTTAGCCATTCAATAATTTTCCTCGCACAGCCAATCATCATATTATACAGATCAAGCTAGCTCTCCAAAGGGTTGAAGGAGATTCCACAGAGTTCTTGGTGTGCCACAACTTTACTGTCTGTTATACCAAAGGATGGTGACAATATGATTGAAGTATTGAGAAGGACACATATGGGTTTTTCAATACAGGGGCTTGAAATGCTGGAATAGCTATCATAAATACTGTCTCAGTGGGCAAAGGCACTCACTGCAAGCCTGACCACCTAAGTTTGATACCTGAGACTCACATGGTAGAAGAGAACCAACTCCTGTCAGTCATCCTCTGACTTCCAGGAAATGCACATTTAGATATAACACTACTCAAGAAGCTCCCTGGTTGCCACTGGTACAAACTTCTGAGCTCACGTTGCTCTCTATTATCAGAGATTGTGAAGTGGATGAACTCTTAGGGACGGTGATTACACTTCATGAGTTGAGAGGAACAAAGTAGAAGTGCCTCCTTTAAAGAAATCTGCCCTTTCCAAGTTCAGATATCCATTTCCCTAAGGAAAATATTGTAACAGTGAAAGACAAAGGTTTATATAGGATTAGGCACTTAGCATTAGCTTGCCCAGAAGTTCTAAAGAAGGTCAATTGAGACAATAAAATGTTTTTAGTGTCATTGGACCGAACCCACCTTGAACTGGCAGAGCTCCCTTCTTTCCAGTCAGCCCATGGTTATCAAGAAAACAATAGGAAGCCATGCACAGTGCCACCTCCTTTGGCAATAATGAACAAACAGGTCTTATAATCACCTCTTTTTGGAACATCATTATCCAAAGTTATTCTTCTCTGTCAATGCCATTTCTTCCTTATTTTGTATACTGGTGTCAGATCTCAACTTGCAATCCAAAACCAACACACTGATCACTGAGAAACACTCATGCTTTGTTCATGGAAAAATGTCAGCCTCCTGTCCATGGTCAGCAACAATGAACCCAGTGAGTTATAAGAACCCACTGACCGTGTGAGAGAAAGAAAATGGTTGCTGGCAACTTTTTTTCCCCTTCAAAATCTCAGTAAAACAAGGAAGACAGAATAATCCAAAAATGAAGCCTTTCTTTGAATGAGTCAGAATGTTCATGATATCTACCCAAGCACTGGTGATACCTCTGGGGACATCATGGGGCTCATGTGTCAGCTCCTTTGAATTGCTGTGACCAAGATACCTGAAAGAAAAACTTCAGGGAAGAAAGGCTTAGTTTACTGCGTGGTAACAGAGATTTCCATCTGTAGTCCTTGGCTCCACTGACATCCAGACTTGTGTTGAGGCAGAATGCCATGGTGGTGGGAGAGTGTGAAAATGGCCAGTCATCTCATGAGAGGAAGGAAGCAGATAGAGTGGAACTGGAGCTGAAGTATAACCTCCAGTGTTACATTTCACTGTTCATCCAGCTAGACACACCTTCTGAGGTTTCCAACACCTCCCAAATAGAAACAAGTGTCCAACCCATAAGCTTGTGGAGAACAGTTTATATGCAAGTAATTCATGTGAGAATCATTTGTGGAGGGTTACCTTGGGGCCCTCTAACACTAGTAGTGGTCTCTAGCCTGACATACAGAAGAAAGGGACCCTTACGTATGTCACCCATGCTTTCTAAATACACTGGGTCTGGTTCTTGCCTCTTCTGTACCTCAGGTGCTTTCTTGGCTTACTCTCTCTCTCTCTCTCTCTCTTTCTTTCTTTCTTTCTTTCTTTCTTTCTTTCTTTCTTTCTTTCTTTCTTTCTTTTTCTTTCTTTCTCTCTCTCTCTCTCTCTCTCTCTCTCTCTCTCTTTCTTCCTTCATTCCTTTCTTTCCTTTCTTCCTTCCTTTTTATTTTTTCGAGGCAGGGTATCTGTGTAATATCCCTGGCTGATCTGAAACTCACTGTGTAGACCAGGCTGGCCTCGAACTCAAAGAGATCATCCTGGCTCTGCCTCTTGAGCACTGGGATTAAAGGTATGCACTACCATGTCCAGCTGATATTTTACTTTTAATTGTGCATATATATGTGTGTTAAATATGTACATGTCATACCATAGGGTCCAAAGAGGGCATCAGATACCCGGAGTTGGACTTTCAGGCAGTTATGAATCACCTTATGTGGTTGCTGGGAATTGAACTCAGTCATCTGCAAAAATGGTATATGCTCTTACCTAATGAGTTATCTCTCTAGCCACCTACTCTTTTTTGTTTTGTTTTTCAAGACAGGGTTTCTCTGTAGCTTTGGAGTCTGTCCTGGAACAAGCTCTTGTAGACCAAGCTGGCCTTGAGCTCAGAGATCTGCCTGCCTCTCGAGTGCTGGGATAAAGGCTTATACCACCACTACCTGGCTTTCAGTCATGCACTCTTAAAATGACAGAAATGTGAGATATTCACGAAGAATCCTGGTAACTTCAGCCCCCTGTTACCTTTTTCACACAGCACTATAAGAATCACGGGTTAACAGCAAGGGTGAATTTAGTCTCAGGACACGACTTGCATATAACCATTAACTAAGTGGCTGTCCAATGTCACCTGAACATTGACTCCTGTTTCAGTAGGGTAAATATGATACAAATACTTCACAATCTTTTACTTTTTCACTCAAAAGCATCAGCTCCAGGCACATTTGACATTGTTGTTTTATGCATGGACCACTTGGTTTGCTCTTTACTAAAGAAGTCTGTAAGACCAGAAGGGGAACGGTGATAGTGATGCCTGCTGTCACTGTTGTTGCTATTATCACCTCCTAGAGGAACCATGTACTCTTTCTGTGTGTTTTGATTTTCCTCTCTCTCAAAGCAAGGAACTAAATCACTGCTCATGGAAGTCTCCAGCTTTCAGCATTTCTAGAGTACTGAAAGACTTGTCAAGTTGGGCAAGAAGAGTGATTTTTAAATATGGTCCATGGTTGCTTGTCCCATATTACTTTCATCATCTAATAAACTCGTTTATTACGTAAGAATTCTGGGCCTGGTGAGATAGAACAGAAGTTGAGTGCTTATGCCAAGCACCCGTGTGAAAAGCTAGGTGTGGCCCCATACATGCCTGTAACCCAAGCACTGAGAGGGGAAGAGACAGGATTGCTGGGGTTCACCAATTGCCATCCTCACTGAAACCATTATCTCCAGGTTCAGAAAGAGATCCTACTGTCAGAGGTTACTTGATGCCTTCCTCTGACCTCTTTACCCATGTATGTACACATGTATGTGCGCGCACACACACACATATACACTTACTTCTGTCTTGTTCCTACATTTACTGCTTCGCTGAACAGTGAGGACAAAGAATAAATTCTTGCTTCATGGTTTAGTGTTCTTTAACTTTAAATTAACCACCCCTCAACTCAGCTTGGCAGACTGCTGTCTATTGGCTGTGCTCAGCAATGTCCTGTTCCAATCTCAAGGACGTTTTATATTCCTAATTTCATGATGACTTCTAGGACCACTTTCTTAAACATCTGTCCTGCTCCAGTCTATTCATGGCACGGAAGGGTCTGTATCCCCGTCAAATGCCATTCACTGTGAGAAGCTACGCAGGCTGTCATAACAAAATAACTATGGGTTTGGCATAATAACAATTTCCCCAAAAATCTAAATCTGGAAATAAAAGATCAAAGTGTAGGTGGCTTTGGTTACTTGTGATGCTCCTTCCTGGCTCCTACCTATTTCCACGTGGTTTTCCTCTGTGTGTGTGAGCATCTGAGTCACCGTTAGTGTTCTTCTTTCCTTTTCGTAAAGGATAAAGCATATTTATAGCTATTTAACTCTCTTGCTCCATGTTGCAAAACCCTCAAAGATTTAAGAGTTTGTGATGGATAATCTTGCTCATCGACTTGGCACGCCTGGGAAGAAGGAACCTCAATTGAGGGATTACCTCTATCAGATTGATCTGTTGGCATGCCTAGGGGGTATTTTAAAAAACTGATAATTCATGTAGGAGGGTCCAGCCCACTGTGAGTGGTGCTATCTCTGGGCAAGTGGGCATATGCTGTAAGAAAAGCTAGCTGAGCAAACCAGGAGCCAGCCTGTGAACAACATTCCTTCATGGCTTCTGTTTCAAGCTCTTGCACTGAGTTCCTGCCGTGGCTTCCCAGATGACAGGCTGTAACCTGTAAGTTGTAATGACCCTTTCCCTCTCTGAGTTGCTTTTGGTCATGGTGTTTAACATAGCAGAAGGAAAGAAAACTAGAACACAGTTCTGCTCTCTTTAGTCCAAATGGCAGACAGAAGAGTTCATGCTCACTGTTGTTTAGTCATGCCCCTCACAGCCAAGTTTTTAGTTTGGGAAGAACATGGTGTAATGGTTAATTATGGTCATCATCTTAACTGGATTGAGAGTCATCTTGGAATTGGTACAGCACACCTCTGAGTGTATCTGTGATGGTTACAATTTGTCTTCTAATATAGACAACATGATAGTCTGGGGCCCGAACAGAGTAAGTGAGAAGAGAGGACAGGTACCATTGGCATAACCATTTTCTCTATGCTTCCTGACCACCACTGTGGACACAATTAATCCCCCCCCCCCCTCTCTTCGAGACCGAGTTTCTCTGTAACTTTGGAATCCGTCCTGGAACTAGCTCTTGTAGACCACGCTGGCCTCGAACTCACAGAGATCCTCCTGCCTCTGCCTCCCAAGTGCTGGAATTAAAGGCGTGCACCACCACTGCCAGGCTGATCTCTTTCTCTTAAGTCACATGTTTGAGATATTTTATCACAGTGATGAAAAGTTTGACCAATCAAAGAATAGGTGAAGAATTTCCAAATCTTCAAGTTCCTTAACAGTTCATTCTGTAAGGTATCTTTTCCTTGTACATTTTACAACAGTCATTAAGGAGAAACAAAGCCATACCTTCAACCTTTTGCTAGATGTCCTAGTTGATGAACTAACATTTGCCTTCTGCAAGGCTTGAGACTATATATA
>NW_026067924.1:26844209-26859723 GCF_014885135.2 Alexandromys fortis | reverse complement strand
TATATATATGGGTGTGGTATTCATGTCTGTAATTACATCACTAAGGAGGCTGAGGCAGGAAGGCTAACCTGGGTCCCAGGCCAGCCGGAACTGTTTTGTGAGAACTTGTCTCAAAAAAGCCAAATAAACAACAAAGACTCTGGAATATAATTCAGCCAAGTTCCTTGCCACTTTATGCTCAGTTTTCTAATAATGTGCTGCTTATTTCTGAGACCTCATCAGAATTACCTGTGACACCCATATTCCTACTACCAGTTTCTTCAAGACGCCCTGGGGCACTGGTTCTCAATCTGTGAGTCACCAACCCTTTGGGGCCAACTGACCCTCTTACAGGTGTCACATATCAGATATCCTGCTTTTCAGATGTTTAGATTATAATTCACAATAGTAGAAAAATTACAGTTATGAAGTAGCAACCCAAACTGTGTTAAAGGGTCACAGCATTAGGAAGGTTAAGAACTACTGCTCTAGAGATTTGTTAGAAGGAACTCAAACTTTTCTAGCCTCTACCCATGATCCAGATCCAAAGCCTTTTATACCTCAGAGTACTGGTTAAACCAGTACCCCACCTTTTGGTACAAAGTCTGTAATTATCCAGGATTCTTCAGTAAAACAGAACAAATAAGATATGTATAATATGTGTGCATCAGAGAGGGAGACAGATAAAGAGAGAGACGTAAGTAGAATGTTTGTTTGTTTGATTGAGTAACTTATTGATTGAAGAAGGTTGGTCTGTGAGATTATCTAGGCTGGACAAGTGCTGTGTGACTGTTCCTGAGATGTGAACAAATGTCCACCCACCCCAGATAGGGAACTGACAACAGAAGAGCAAAGTAATGATACCAGCGAAGTCCAACTTGAGGCCAGCCTGGTCTACAGAGCTAGTTCCAGGACAGGCTCCAAAGCCACAGAGAAACCCTGTCTCAAAAAACCAAAAAAAAAAAAAAAAACAACAACAACAACAACAAAAAACCCTAACTAAGTCAGGTACCAAAGTTTTTGTCCAGTACCCTCTAGAAAGCTACCAGGGTGGTAGAGAGGCCACTAGTGGCTTCCAAGTCATTTTGTAGGCAGTCTGTTTCCAGTACTATTCATTCATTCAATATAGCCATGATTACCTTTAGATGGAAACCTTGGGTCATTGTGGAGAAGAGGCCACTGTGGCTGTAATTCAGCATTCCTACAGAAACAGAGATCATATTTGACAAACTAATAACAACAAGTCTCAGAGATAGTGTCTATAAATAATTCCCAACCAAATAGTATCTTGAATAAGAACAATGTTCTCTGCTCAATCTCCTATTCTCTGGGTGAAAATCCATGAGGAAATAGTTGAAAAATGGATAGAGAACCTTTCTTAGGCCACACCATGATTACACATACATCTACTCCATACATACATACACCCAAGACACACAGGGGACTCTCAAAAGAGCAAAAAGAATAAAGAACTTCACCTTCTCTGAGACTGTAGGTGATGATAGGAATCTTTCAGAGCCAGAAAAGGAAAGTAGTCACCATGGAAAACCAACTACCCATTTGTTTAGTAGAGCTCTCCTCTGGAGCCCTCCAATTTTAAATCCACTTTCTGAACTGGGTCTGACTCTTGTCCTGAGTCAGGGGCAGGACCCAGGGAACTGGTCAGTGGCCCTGAAAGCTGGTCTTTGGAAAAGGCAAGGCAATACCAGCAGGGACCAATCCTAGACCTGGTCTTCTATGCTTCCAGCTCACAGTGTGCTCCCAACTGAAATCCCTAGCATCCAGGTGGCTCCTTTAAACACCACATTTTGAAAGTGGTATGAACACTCTGTGATCATTTAAAATAGGCTATTTTGATACTTTCCACTATTAGAAGAATGTTACATTTTCACATTTATTATGTTATGTGTGTGTTTGAGTACACGTGTGTGTGCAAGGGTGAATGCACATGTGAAGATTGGAGAACAACTTTCAAGAGCTGATTCTCTTTTTTTTTACCAGATGGGTCCTAAGGAATGAGCGTGGGTCCTCAGGTTTGGTTGCAAGTACTCTTAACCAACACAACATCTCCTAATACCCCAATTTTAACTTTCTTCTTGGAGTATATATAAATTTGTGTTTTCTTTGCACATAAAAGGCTCTTTTAAATGACTTTCGAGACCTTTATTCTATTCTTAGCATTTTAAAACCTCTTAGCCACCTGTCCTTCCAGTAACAACAAACAAGAACATGAGAAGAATTTAACCCAGACAATATGACCATGCCAATTTCTATTATTAAATGAAGAATTGTGTGGTGAAGAGAGGCTAATTGGTATGAATATCTCCATTTTCACACTTGGACACTTTCTGAGCTATCTGGTGAACTCTGGAAAAGGATGTATGCTCTGGGTCTTGGTTTAAGTAGCTCAAAGAAGAGAGTGGTCACAGTATGGAGGGAGATGCTGGAACTCTGGATACTGCTGAAAACTGTACTGGGGTGTCTATGAAAACAAGGAGTCTGGATTCCCTGTGATTTGGGCTGGAAGAAAGTGACGCAGGTAGCTCAGATAGTGAGAATGATGACAAGTGTGTGGAACTCAGCATTGGCTGCGACTGAGAAGCTTGAGAGACAGTCCAGTGAGCGGGAGGTTGAATGTGTAAGTTAGACAAAAATGTGTTAACATCAGTCTTTGGGGCCAGCTAAGATAACCACAAAGGTGAATGAAGAGGTGGGAGGAGGGAAGAGGATCAGAGAAAGAAAGGAGATCTGGGAGGTACACCCTGAACCCTAGGCTCTCTGTGCTCCACTGGCCTCTGTTGTTTTTATTTACTAAGTTCTCTGACTCCTGCTTAGGGCTGGACCTGACCCCTAACATGCTTGGCTAGAGTCCTATGACTGTCTTTATCCATCCTTGCCCTCAGGGTTCTCACGTCTGGCTGCTTCCTCTCGGAGTAGACAGCTGTCTGCCTGATGCTAAGCAGTTTCTGCCTTCCTCCATGCTGGGCATTTGTACCACATGATGACTGCTATAGGACCACCCCGACTTCTCAGATCCTAGTGGTCCTTCCTCACTGGATTTGACAATAGTGCCTCTCTCATGAGTTACTTCAGCTCACAAAGATGATTCTCAGGGCCCAGGAGTCACCTATGCCATTAGCATGACGACATAAGCTGTGCACATTCCAATGTCATCTGCTGTCTCCAAGTGTAATGTTTGATTTTGGCTTTAGATCTAAGAATGAATGCAAATATTGTCATGGGTGGAAGAAGAGAATGGAATTAGTATGGCTGAGTATCTCATAAACTTCAGTTCTTGGCTAATGATTTTTATGATATTATATAATTACATCTCAAAAACTCCTATAAAAAAGACTTTATTCCTTAATACTTAGTAGATGTATTAGTTGTTTTTCTTGTTGCTGTGACAAAATACCTTTAAAAAATGCAAATCAATGAAGTAAGGGTTTGTTTGGAGGGCACAGTCTGTCATGGTAGGGAAAGTAAGGATGCAGGAGATGAGGCAGGCGGTCATGTTGCTAGCCACATTGTATATGTAGTCATGAATCTGGTAAAAATGAAAACTGGTTCTCGACGCACTTTTTTCTTTTTATTCAGTCCAGCCCCCAGCACATGGAACACCACTGTCAATTGAGGGTGGGTCCTCCCACCTAAAGTAGCCCAGTCTAAAAACTCCTAACATGGGGATCGTCTGCTAAGGGATTCTCGGTCCTGTCATATTGACAATGTCAACCATCTTAAGAGATGAGAAAATGTGGATTCATCAAGGCTGAGGAGCTTTTACAGACACCTTGCTAAGTGGTTGAAGTTACAGTGAAATCCAGGCCCGACAAGCTCAAAGTCCATATTGACGCTGACAAGCAATAGTGATGTTACAGTATACTCTTCGTGCATCCTTAATCCTACTAGGCACTGTGTAAAGACCTCCCCTCTGCTCTCTCATGTTCATCTCTATGTCAGTCCTCTGATGATATCAAACCATTTGTTCCATTTAGTCCTACCAACCCTATTCCTGTTTTGCCTTCACAAATGAGGAGTTTAGCAAGTGCCCAAGTAAGAGTCTGAATTCAGAAGGCCTGAAACTGGTGGTCTCCCTTAAGCCCAATCAGCATACTTTAGTGTTCTTAAGTCTCTATTTATAGCGTTCCATTCCAAAAACAATATTATGAAAATTTATTCCACAGTAAACTAAGAAATATATAAAACATTTTAAAATCAGCACAAAGGTAAAACAAAGAATTTGAGGCAAAAACAAAACAACAAAAAAACCCAAAAAATAAAAACAGAAATTGAAGCAAGATAAAGAAGACTTTATTCGGGACATTCCTGATAAGTACAGAGATACTACTCCCTGCTGCAGAGTGGTCTCACAGTAGGGGAGAGACTTGGCCCAGTTCTAAATATAGCACAAGCTAGTAGTGGGCACGTATATCCAGAAAGCAGGTTCTATGCCGGTGAATAGAAAAGTACCTAGTATTGTTGTGGGGAGCTGTGGGCCTGCTTTTCATCCAGCCTGACTCTCACACAGCTAGCTTTACACCCGAAATAATGACACACAAACTGCATTTTTTCAAACACTGCTTGGCCCATTATATCTAACCTCTTCTAGGCTAATTTTCACGTATTAATTTAGCCCATTTCTAATAATCTGTGTAACACCACTAGGTGCGCTTACCGGGAAAGATTCAGCATGTCTGACCTGGCGGCTTGCTTCATTGTGTCTGGCTCTGAGAGGAGCTGCATGACTTCTGAGCTCACTTTTTCTTCCTCCCAGCATTCTGTTCTGTTTACTCTGCCTATCTAAATTCTGCCCTATCAGATGGGCCAAGGCAGTTTCTTTATTAGCCAATGGCCTTCCTCCATCATAGTATCAGGATAGGGAGGCTATAGATAAACGGACCTAGCTAAGGTTTCTATTGCTGTGAAGAGACACCATGACCATGGCAACTCTTATAAAGGAGAACTTTTCACTGAGGTTTCAGCTTACAATTCCAGAGGTTTCAGTTTCAGAGTCCATTATCATCATGGCAGGGAGCACGGTGGCTGGGAGTATGGCAGCATGCAGGCAGACGTGTGCTGGAGAATTGTACATCTTGATACTAAGGCAACAAAAAGTGAACTGAGGCACTAGGTATGACTTGAGCATACATGAGACCTCAAAGCCTGCCTCCACAGTGACACACTTCCTCCAGCAGGACCTCACCTACTCCAACAAAGCCAAACTTCCTAATAGTGAATTGTATTCAAACTACCACATTCATCTCCCTGGCCCCTATAAGCTTGTAACAATAGCATAATGCAAAATGCATTTAGTCCAAGTTCAAAAGTCCCCATTCTCTATCACAGTCTCAACAATGTTTAAAAGACCAAAGTTCAAAATCTCTTTGGAGATTCATACAATCTTAACTGTAATCCCCTATAAAATCAAGACCAAAAATCAGGTCACATACTTCCAATATATAATGGCACAGGATATAAATGATCATTCCAAAATGCAGGGAAGGGAACACAGCAAGGAAATCCTGGACCAATGCAAGACCAAAACCATCTGGGCAAACTCCAAACTCTATCTCATCTGATGTCAAAGCTCTTCAGTTCTCCAACTCCATTCAACTTTGTTGACTGCAGCACACTTTTTCTCTTGGGCTGGTTCCACTCCCTGTTAGCAGCTCTCCTCAAGAGGAATCCCATGACTCTGGCATCTCCAACATCTTGGGTCTCCAAGGCAATTCAGGCTTCACCTTCACAGCTTCATGCAATGGCCTCTTTAGGCCTCCATGCAGGGGCATCCCTGGCACACATCTGACCTCAGTAGCTTTCCTTAGTTGCAGAGGAAGGTT
The DNA here is from genome assembly GCF_014885135.2 of Alexandromys fortis. NCBI lineage: Eukaryota > Metazoa > Chordata > Mammalia > Rodentia > Cricetidae > Alexandromys > Alexandromys fortis. The sequence continues at coordinate 26,853,904 of NW_026067924.1, read as the reverse complement.
TCATACGGCCTTTTTTCTATCCTGACTCTAAAGCCAGAACCACATGGTCAAAGTTGCCAACTTCTAATGCTTTCTGGGGCTGAAGATGGCCCCTTTGTTCAATTATATCCTCACCAACTTTCTGTTCTTCAGTGGTTTCCTTCACTGGTTAAGCTTGGCTGTCCTGGAACTTTATATACTAGGCTGGCCTCAAACTCGAAGATCTGTCAGCCTCTGCCTTTGGAGCTGGATTAAAGGTGTACCTCACCACACCTGTCTCTAAGCTTTTCTTTAGTTTTTTCCCACAAGTTGGAAATCTAGCTGGGTGGGATCTTGTATGAGGGCACCACTCCCTTTATTCCATTTCTTAATCTGTTTATCTCCTTGAATACAGGACTTAGCTCCATTCTACTTCCTGATGCTCCTTTTCTTCTCAAAGTTTACATTTTGTAACTTACTCTGTTGGGCTTGCTCCTTCCCATTATAAGTCTTCATTACAGTTACCACTAATAACCACAGGACAGTCTATACTAGGCTCTACTGAGATTTCTTCACTTTAGTCTGAGGCATATTTTTTGGACAAGGGCAAAAGGCAGCCACATTCTTCAATAAACCTATCACAAGAATGAAATCTAGGTCACATATTACTATTCTCCTCTGAAATCTCTTGAGTTAGGCTCCCACAGTTACAATAACTCTTAGCACCATTGGCTTCCATGCTTCTACTAGTATGGCCCATTGTGCGGTGCTTAAAGCATTCCACTACTTTCCTAACCCAAACTCCTAAAGCCCATATTATTTAAAAAAAAAACATGGTCAGGCCTATCACTGAAATGGATTAATAAAAATGCTGCAGGATCCCCTGCGGAGGCAGACAGCAGAAACGCTGCAGATCCTCAAGTGGCAGCAGGCTACAGTGGGCCCTGAGAGCAGCCAGTCCCAGGCAGGGACAGCTGCAGGCCCCCAAGCAGTGGCTGATCCAGGGCAGGGAGACACGCTGCAGTGGGCAAGAGACAGAGACATGGATAGGTACGCCATGCAGAGTAAGGTTGGATATTTATTCAGTGGGTTGTGGACGGGAAGAGGGAGAAGGAGAGAAGAGCAGAGAGAGGGTCAGAGAGAGAGTGAGAGAGAAAAGAGAGAGAGAGAAAAGGGAGAGACAGAAGGGGGAAGGGGAGAAGTGGGGAGAGACAGAAGCTGCCTCTTCAAGAGGGAGACGAAAAAGACTAAGAAGAGATACCATGACTATGGCCACTCTTATAAAGGAAAACATTTACTTGAGGTGTCAGCTTACAGTTTCAGAGGTTTAGTCCATTTTCATCATGGTGGGGAACATAGCAGCTGGGAGTATGGTAGCATGCAGGCAGGTACTGTGCTGGAAAATTCTACATCCTGATCCAAAGTGACACTGCGGTGTGGTTTAAGCATATATGGGAGCTCAAAGCTCACCTCCACAATGACACATTTTCCCCAACAAAAGGCCATATCTACTCCAACAAAGCCACATCTCCTAATAGTGCCACTCCCTATGAGCTTATGGGGGCCAATTACATTCAAACTACCACACTGACCTTGGAGAATTCTTGCTGAAGACAGGCAAGGAGGTATAGACATTGCTTAAGGAGTGGTGGGTGTGAGGATCCTTGGCAGGCATCATGGATAGTCAGATCCAGAATATGAGGTTTTTACTAAATTGACTTAATAGAGTTTTTGTTTGTTTGTTTTGTTTTGTTCTTTGTCAATGGTAGCTGTTACAAGTGAATACATAGAAGTGCCAACAGGAAATTCAGGATCCTGATTAACATTTGGGTAAGCAAAGAGTCTTTCTTGGATCACAAGAAAGTTAATTCCACAAACTCAAACACTTTCCAATCTGGCTCCAATCAAAAACTATACTTTAAAAACCAGTTAAGCAGCTGGGTGGTGGTGGTGCACACCTTTAATCCCAGCACTCAGGAGGCAGATCAGGAGTTGGACCTTTTAGTTTAGGGCCAGTCTCATCTATGAGAACTAGTTCCAGGACAGGCTCCAAAGCTTGAACAGAGAAACCCAGTCTCGAAAAACCAACCAACCAAACAACCAAACAACCAGCCAAACAAACAAACAAAAAAAACAGTTAAGCAAATGAATTAACCAAATCTCTCTTCATTCTATCAAGCATCACAATCAAAGACCTGAGCACAGGGAAGGGTGGAGCCTCTGCTTCTCTAAAGCCAGCATTACTCCAGAATCTAAGACAAGGTGATGAGGGTCTGAACCTTTTGGCATTGGGTCAAACTGTAGCCTAAGGTCCAGAAAGTAAGCTAAGGGTGTGAAAAAGCTCATTTCATAACCATCCTTTGTCTAACAAGAGGTGGGAGATAGACTAGTTTCCCATACTGTTATCCAGAGTTGCTGTAACTGTCCAGTATTTCAACTATACACACACTTATGTGCCACCATACATGTGTGGTGGTCATAGGGCCTCCTCCTTCCAGGTACAGCCAGTCTTCTTCTTCCACCATGTGGATCCAAGGGATGAAACTCAAGTTGCCAGACTTGGCAACAAAAGCTTTTACCCACTGAGCCCCCTTGTCAGCCCCTGCTCTGAAATTTTTGCCCAAATCATTCTTTTCTAAAGCTCTGTCTGGGTTTGACAAACTGCCAAAGGTACTGGGCAAGAAACACTGCTTGGGCAGCTCAAGGTGTGTGTGCTAATGCCACTTTAATTGGTTTTTGCAAATACTGACAATTGCATCTGATACAGCAGAGCAAGCCCGGGTCCAGGCAGCCAAGTCCAGTCCTTGGCGACTAACATGTCCTGTCATAAAACTTTCAGCTGGGCTTCGGAGTGATGTTTGAAATGTTTCCACTCTTTCTGTGCCATTCCTGCTTCCCCTTTCCTTTTGCCTGTAATCTCTCCAGTGGTGCTAAAAATGTCTTCTCTTGATGCTTCGTCTTGTAGTTACCACAAAAACACAGGAAAACAGATTCCTTTGGCATCAGAGGGGGAAACAAAAGCCATACTTCCAGCTCTGAGAACAATCAAAGCTGCACAGCTGCCTTCTCCCCCTCTTTGAAAAAGAGTTGTGTTGCCTCCTCTAGGAGCCGGAGAAAAACAAACACTTCAGTTGTTATCCAGCGAGAAGTGTGATGACACGGACAGCCGACTGAATGTTTCCTGAGGGCCCCTGTGGCACTGTTTACTGGTTACTTGGATCGGCCATCCCATTGCCAGTGTATTCAACTATTTAGAAAATCACGGAACCCAGCATTTAAGGGGTGGAAGAGATCAATCTCATTTATGCCACCTATCACCAGATTTTCCTTAACACATTTCTGAGGGGCTTATGTATCAAATTTCTGCTCTGTGACAGGAGCTCATTCCCAACTGAATCAATTGCTGCTGAGGTTCAAAAGAAACTTATTTCTTGTATTAACTAAAATGCTCATTCTATAACCTTTTATGTATCGATCTCTCTATCTTGGAGCTATACATATGTACTAGTCCAGAAATTATCATGTCATTAAATCGGCTTACACTCAAATTAAAGAGCCCTTTCCCAGCAGTGATGATAGAGTACTACTCCCTCTGGGTCATTACTGGAGTCCCAGCTACTTCCCTGTAGCCTCATGTGACTGAGAAAGTCCCAGAAGCCAATGCAGAACCAGATATTCAGTGTGTCCCCTGATCTTTTGTCAGTCAGTCCGTGCTTATTACACTGAAATGTTCATAACTCCCTGCCCTTCTAGATCCCACTGCAAATGCTATGAGAGTACAAGCTGCGGATGTCACAGGCATGGAGCTCCGAGGTCCTCCCAGGATACTGTTTTCCCTTTAGTCCAAAAAGTAGCCCTGTTCAAACCAGGAGATGCCCCATGGGTAAAGTACCAAGTCTGACAACCTAAGTTTAGTCTCTTGGACAGACAGAGTGGTAGGAGAGATCTGAATTTTGCAAATAATACATGACTTACACACATACTCATATACATACACCACACACACACACTGTAAAAAATTAAATTAGCACTTTTCTCTATAGTCCACTACCTGAAATCATTTCTTCTAAGCCTTTTTAAAAGGCAGAAGAAGGCTTTGCTACCACACTTCTCCAAATCCACCCTCAGCAGTTGGATTGTCCGATCTTGGTTGAAATGGGGCTTGGGTAGAAGGGAAGACAAGAATGGGGAATGCAGAAAGACCAAGCACAAGTACTCACCACCACACCTAGTTGTCCTGATCTGGATCTGAAATGTGCCTCACAGATAAAGAGTTTGCATTCCTGGTCTCCAACTGATGGAGCTCTTTTGTCAATCCCTGGGGTATGGCTGGCCGAGGTGGGTCATTGGTGGTGAGCCCTTAAGAGGTATACTCTGGTCTCAATTCCTGTCTGTGGTAGTCATGGTTCTCTAGAGGCACAAAACTATAGATAGATAGAATGATAGATAGATAGATAGATAGATAGATAGATAGAGATAAAGATTCATACACACACAAATATAGTGAGATTTATTAGAATGGCTTACAGACTGAGGTCAAACTAATCCAACAATGATTGTCTATGTACAAAAGGCCCAAGAATCCAGTTGTTTAGTCAACAGGCTGCATGTCTGAGCTGGTCTTCAGTATACACTGGATTCCCAAAGAAGCAGGCTCTAATGCCAATGAAGAAATGGAATTACTAGTGAGAGCAAGCAAGCAAAGAAAGAGAGCTTCTTTCTTCAATGTTCTTTATATGGGCTACCAGGAGAAGGTGTGGTCCAGATTAAAGGTGGATCTTCCCACCTCAAGAGATCTTGATTAAAAGTAGGCTTTCCTACTTCAAATGCTTTAATTAGGATAAAAAAAATCATCACAGATGTGCCTAGTCGTTTGGGTTTTAGTTAATTCCAGATGTAGTCAAGTTAACAATCGAGAACAGCCATCACACTGTCTGTGTCTGCTTCCTATCTGGCACCCTATGAGAAGACACCATTGCAAACTCCTGCTGCTACTGGCTGACCCATTCTAGACATTATATCCTCACGGACAGAGCCTTTGGAATTCCAAACCAAACAAATTCCTCTTCTTTGTCTCAGTGTATGGGTGCACCCCTCGCGGTCCTGAGTTCCTTGCTTGTGCTCTCTCTCCTTCTGCTTCTGATTTGGACCTTGAGATTTCAGTCCGGTGCTCCATTGTGGGTCTCTGTCTCTGTCTCCTTTCATCACCTGATGAAGGTTAATATTAGGAGGAAGCCTATATGATTTTTTTCAAGGGGGATGTTCTATCAGGAACTCACCAAGGCCAGCTGGCCTGGGTCTGAAAAAGTCCGGGTTAAAACCGGTCTCGCTGAACATAGTGGACAATGAGGACTACTGAGACCTCAAGAACAATGGCAATGGGTTTTTGATCCTACTGTACCTATTGGTTTCGTGGGAGCCTAGGCAGTTTCATGGATGCTCACCTTACTAGACCTGGATGGAGGTGGGTGGTCCTTGGACTTCCCATAGGGCAGGGAACCCTGATTGCTCTTTGGGCTGACGAGGGAGGGGGACTTGATTGGGGGAGGAGGAGGGAAAGGGGAGGCGGTGGTGGGGAAGAGACAGAAATCTTTAATAAATAAATAAAAAAAATACAATAAAAAAAACAAATTCCTCTTCTTTTGCTTCTCTCGGGTATTTGGCTACACTGGTGAGAAGAGTAACTAATACATCTAGGTTGGGGGGGGGTGTTTGTTGGTTTGTTTCTTTGGTTTTTGAGATAGAATTTCTCTGTGTAAAAACCCTAGCTGTCCCAACTTACTTTATAGACCAGACTGGCCTCAAATTCACAGAGATCCTCCTGCTTCTGCCTCCTGAGTGCTGGGATTAAAGGCGTGCATTACCATGCCTGGCAGAAATCATTTTAATTTTAAATATTTCAGAACATAATGTTTGTCTGAAATCATTTCCGAAATTCAGAAATTATTCTCAGCCTTCAATTATACTTCTTAAAGCATAGTTCCCAGAGTTTTCCTTTTATTCCCATCTCAATCTGTTACTGTTTGCACAGTCTCTCTTAAAGATACGGAACTAAGATTAAAAATACAGTCATATCTAGACAAAGACAAATTGCAGATTGGAGTTATGGTGTAGCCATTGTTCTGTGAAGTGGGTAAGCTGAAGACGGTATTCATTTTCTCTCCAGACATTAGGCAGTTAACACCAATGAATGCTCATCTAAACTAGACTAAGTCGTTCTCTATAACTTTCCCCTGATGCCTCTTCCTGTTACCATAGGACTCATTTCCACTGCTAGCACATGATCCAAGAAAAAAAAGTCACTCTTGTCCAGTGTTCTGTCTCCATTCTATCGGCCATCTTTGTAGCCAAAGGGATTCCAGCTTTTGGAGAGGTGAAATCAAGCACAATAGTCCATTCTGAGCATGTGAGACTTGGAGCATCTGACTAGCTAGCTAGGCCAGGTTTCTGTCCTTAGAATCTGACTAGCTAGACCATCTCAGGGACTTGTAATTAGTGTTCTTTGGGTTAGAAGGAACCTCATTAAAATCAGCTTTCTACATCTATCTTTTTAAATGGCTGCTGTCTTAGTTAGGGTTTTTATTGCTATGAAGAGACTCCATGACCATGGCAACTTTTATAAATGCAAACATTTAATTGATGGGGCTTGCTTACAGTTTCAGAGGTTCAGTCCATTATTATCATGACAGGGAGCATGGCGGCATGCAGACATGGTGCTGGAACAGCTGAAAGTCCTACATTTTGTAGGCAATAGGAAGTTGATTGACACACTGGGCAGTATCCTGAGCATAGTAAACCTCAAGGCCCGCCCCCACAGTGACACACTTTCTCTACCAAGGCCATACCCAGGCCAACAAAGCCACATCTCCTAATAGTGCCCCTCTCTATGAGATTATGGAGACTAGTTACATTAAAGCTACCACAGCTGCACATGATAAACCCTACCAATTTAGACTACTTGGTGGAAAGGCTAATGGAATTAGTGAAGTCAAGCAGATTTAGTTTCAAAAGTATGCTAAGATGGAGTTGCTAACTAAAGAACAGACTTGAAAGTTATCTCTAAGAAACTGCTTAATTGTTGTACTAATTATCTGCATGTTACATCAATAATCTTTGACCTCAATTTGATCTTCAGGAGCATTTCTTGCCTAGAAAGCCTTTTTATTAGCTCAAAAGCACACCACAACTTGAGCCCAGTGTGATTATTACAAACTACAAATTACCAGGTTTCAAGTTAATGAGGTTTTCATGCCATTAGGATTATACGGTCTCAGAAACAGAAGGAATCTTAGTGGGTATTGACTTCGATTTTCTACTCTTTTTTTTTTTTTTTTTTTTTTTGGTTTTTCGAGACAGGGTTTCTCTGTGGCTTTGGAGCCTGTCCTGGAACTAGCTCCGTAGACCAGGCTGGTCTCGAACTCACAGAGATCCGCCTGCCTCTGCCTCCCGAGTGCTGGGATTAAAGGCGTGCGCCACCATTGCCCGGCAACTTCTACTCATTTTTAGAGTACTTTCGGAGCCAGAAATGTGTATAGGAAGACACAATGTAGTACATTGAAAATTTGCTCCAGAAAATAGAAAAATGCATATCAAAGGGGAAAATTCAGATGATAAACTTTATAAACTCCATACTCTGAAAGTACACATGAGTCATAAAATGACTAAAAGTGAATATTTCATTTGGTAAAACATTTTAAAAAAGTGTTTGCCTAGTATATGAGCTGATAGACCCCTTACATATAAAGTAAGCTATGAGCAGTGTTGTGCTTCTCACTCCCAGAGAGCTGTCAGTGACTCACACCATTTATAAGAGAAAGCAAATTAACTCCTGCTTACAAAATGGGTCTTATCACCCAAAAGAGTGAAGGAAAGAGTACTGTCTTAACACATAGCATTTCACACACACACACACACACACACACACACACACACACACACACACACACACAAGCTGTCATCAGAAGAAAAATAAAGTAAAAGCAATCACACAGAATTTTCTGGAAGCATCCCAACAGAAGGTTACCTATTATTGTCTGAGGCAGCATCTGACTGATCTTGTCCTTAGGGAAAGCCCAGGTACATAAATACACTAGCATGCCTGTCTACCAGTGGACCCTAGCTAGCACGAGGAAGCCATACCTAAACATTATAGGGGCTATGAGAAGGAAAAGCCAAGGGGAATGGAAAAAGACAGCAGGGAGTGACACGAACAGAGAAGTGATGGGCACAATGTGACCAGCTCTGAATAAGTATACTTTTGTTCTTTTTCTTTTGGATACTATCCATTTCATAAAATAGAGTGCTAATTATTCCCTGCTGGCTGCTTCTCTGGACCAAACATACATATGCATTCACACAGACACCCTCACAGGCACATACATCCCTGTCACCCTGTGATACCGTAAATATTTGGCTGTTCAGTTTTATATGGCAGATTATGATTTCTTTCTTCCACGCTCTGTTCTTCTGAAAGAGAAATACCATTTGTATCTATTGATTGCCTTTCTGTGAGCCTAATAGGAATCAATTCCTAAATTCTACCAGGAACATCAGTGTCTTTTTTTTTTTTTCCATCAGTGTCCTTTTTAACATGTACAGACTCTTCAGGGACTCGGCCCAATCCATCTCCTTGGTTTTGGTCTCCTGACCCTGTATTCTGGTTCCAATCTGGACTAGGTTCCAGGTTCATCCTAGTAACCCTGAGTGTTGTTCTCCCTTCTTCCCATGCTAGATTGACTCACTCCTTCCCGAGCCCGGTGTACTTTCCCCACTTGTTCACTAAGAACATATTCTTGGCAAACTTCCCATGAAATGGTACATAACAGGTAAACATTTTGAGACTGCTCAACCTTATTAGGTAATTTGGCTGAGTATAAATTTTGGGTAGTATGGGGCATAATGACACACACTTGTAATCTCAGTAATTAGGGGGCCGAGGCAGGAGGATTGTGAGTTCAAGCCAGCACAGGCTACATCCTAAGATCCTGCCTCATAAAAATATACAATGGAGAAGAAATAAGAGGAGGACACTAGGACACTGTATGGAGTATCCTAGAGAATCATGGAAGAGGAGGAGTGTGGGTAACCTGTTTAAGGTTCTCAGAACTTCATGAGGCAGGAAGGTAGAGAGCAGCAGAATGTGAGGTCAGAGAGAAAGCAGAGTTAAGAGAAGAACCTGCCCTTTCACTGGGCCACAGAAATGAATAAGTACCACTGTTTTATGTCTTTGGGAGATATCACTGAACCAATGTAGCAACAGGAGAAACTCACAGCTGAGTTTGGACTTCTTGACTTGGCCTTACGTCAGAGTCTTCTAGGCATGCTCACCACAAGAAGGCATGAAGAGGAGGACACGTTCTATAAAGGAAGAAAAATCTGCAAGAAAGGAGACAAATGGACATGGAGCACTGACAGTAAGTATTGTATCTCTGCTTCTGGATTGAAATATTCCCTTCACGGGGCATCAAGGGGGCTCATGAGACTCAAAAGAAACAAGACCCGTGAGGTCCCTTCCCAAGGTTATAGGAGTAGGAAAGTGGTGGGGGACACACTCTTGGTGTTACAGCTGCATGCAAGCTGCACAGAGGCTGCAATGATGCAACCACCCAAGCTGGATTCGTGTGGAGTCGTTTCTTTTTTTTTAATTTATTTATTTCTTTATTAATTAATTAAAGATTTCTGTCTCTTCCCCACCTCCGCCTCCCCCTTCCCCCCCCCCCCCCCCCCTCCGCCTCCCC
>NW_026067924.1:26777232-26843859 GCF_014885135.2 Alexandromys fortis | reverse complement strand
CCGATAGAACATCCCCATTGTCTCAGTGTGTGGGTGCCCCCCTCGCGGTCCTGAGTTCCTTGCTCGTGCTCTCTCTCCTTGGGCTCCTGATTTGGACCTTGAGATTTCAGTCCGGTGCTCCAATGTGGGTCTCTGTCTCTGTCTCCTTTCATCGCCTGATGAAGGTTAATATTCAGGAGGATGCCTATATGTTTTTCTTTGGGTTCTTCTTATTTAGCTTCTCTAAGAACCCGAATTATATGCTCAATGTCCTTTATTTATGGCTAGAAACCAAATATGAGTGAGTACATCCCATGTTCCTCTTTTTGGGTCTGGCTTACCTCACTCAGGATAGTGTTTTCTATTTCCATCCATTTGCCTGCAAAGTGTGGAGTCGTTTCTATGGGCTGTCTTTTGCACATTATTGCGAGTGGACCCAAAGAGTGTCCGTGGGAAGGGTCACATCGAATTTCCATTCAGCCTGATCCAGTTACATCCTCTTCTTGTCTGCATGGGTGTCCACATCTCAGAGGCTCAGCATGGACATCCAAGGATGTAGAGTGGACACAGCGACTTGGTGTCCCTTTTCATTGTCAATGTGTCCACACTAGATGTGAGTTGGTATTTTTGTAATGCTCCTTCCCAGAGCGTCCAATAAGCGCTCTCTCCCATGGTGGTGACTTATACTTTCCATTCCCTTTTAAGAGCTGCCTGCTCTGGCCAATCCTCACTCCCCCACCACAGCCACAGCCCTTGCCGCCTGAGAGCTCCTTCTCCCCTGCAACCGCAGCCTCTGCCACTGTCAACACAGCTTGGCAGCTGTTACCCTCTCTTCAGAAACACCTTTGTTCGTTACGGTGCCCACAGAGCTGACCTCACAGGCACCTAGAAACCAGGAGTCACTCTGGGTTTGGACCTTGAACACAGTGTTCCGTGGCCCACGCCCTTTAACCTTGACTTAGCTTTTGACCTCTACCTTATCTATTAACCAGGCCTCTGGTTCACACCACAGAGTTCCAGTTCCCATTACCACAAAGTGAATATTTGCTGCAAAAATATTTGGCATCCTGGCTTCAGTGTCTTTTATCTATCCTGTCCCTAACCCACAGATTTCTGAGACTTGTGCTTTAATCTATAATCAATGTTTACTTAAGAAAGAAATTAAATTATTATTACTAAAATTTTTTTAAAAATTAACACAATTAATGTCTACTTAAAAACTGTGTCTCAACTGAACTGACAAGCAGGGGGCTTGCATGGGACTGACCTAGGCCCTCTACATATATGTTAAAAGTTATGTAACTTGGTCCTCTTGTGGGGCTCCTAACAGTGGGAGTATGGGTTGTCTCCGACTCTTTAATTGGCTTTTGGGACTCTATTCCTCATTCTGGGTCACTTTGCCCAGCTTTAATACATGGGGAGGTGCTTAGTCTTACTACACTTGATATGCCATATTTTGTTGATATCGTGGGAGACCTGTCCTTTCCTGAACAGAAATGAAGGAGTGTATTGGGGCAGGGGCAGGGGACAGACTGGATTGCGGGGTGGGGGTGGGGAACTTGGAAGAGAGGAGGGAAGGGAAACTGGATGTAAAATTAAACAAAAACAAAGCTGTTGACAGAGCCAGGTTTATATGGACAATCATTCCTCTGTTATTAGGAAGAACTGGTATTGTGAAGAGAGAGAGAGAGAGAGAGAGAGAGAGAGAGAGAGAGAGAGAGAGAGAGAGAGAGAGAGAGAAACCCATGGATTCTCAAATCTCTCATTTAAATAGTGTGGTTTTCACATGAACCCTGGGCACACCCTCCTGTAAAGTTACACTCCCCGTCTCCATCTGTACATCGAATGCAGGTGTCAGTGCTGGGTAAGTAGCTGTTACACTGACTTAGAGAATAAGAACAAGGAAAGGGGTCTGCATGTGTTTGTTACAGGTGCAATTATATTGTTGGTGTTAACATTTTTAATGCAAAGCCAGCTGGATCCCCAGACACCGAACATACAGACACCGAAGACAAACTGCATTTTTACTTCCTCAGAGGTGTTTGGCAGAACTTCCCGTTTCCTCTCATATTGTCATTGCAGACATCTTTTCTTCTTTGTTGGGTTAAATTTGTGATCGCTAGGTGGTTGGTTCGGCTTTCTATTCCCAAGTTCCCATTCAGCACCAGAGGATTTACAGTGCTGTAACGCTCCTAAGAGCTGTTAGAGGACCCACACATCCCAGACCTCCCAGTGGAGGTTCTGATCCTGCACCTCTGAAACACAGGCTGCTGACGTGCATTTTATCAGATTGCCAAACAAGGAGAGGCAGACGGTTCTCAGAAAACACACTGAAAAACAGTAACCTGGAAAGAACAAAAAAGGTGAGAGAAGAAGGAAAGGCGGAGGGGAGGGGGGGGAGATTAGTGGAAGAGCTTTTGAGTGCCCTGAGCAAAGCCCCAGGGTTTGACCCAGAGCCAGAGCAATTAGAGAAAGGAAGCGGATTGGGGCAGGAGCCGGGGACATTCTGGATTGCAGGAAGGAAGGAAGGAATCTCTCTAGTAACCGAGCTGTGTGGATTGGACTTACTTTCCACTCCCTTCTCCCATTTGGCATTTGACTCATACTAGTAAAAACAGAAAGTAATGTTGATGGTTCCAGTTGATAATAAAGGTTTGGACTTACTAAGTAAGTGCAGAGAGAATGAATGGCATGGAGGAAAGGATCATGGCCCATGCTCAGACGGGATGCAGGGGTGGAGGAGCTGACAGATAGATCATGGCCCAAGCTCAATCTATTCCACCTAGATACCATTGGTCCAAGTTCAGATACATTGGCTATGTGAGAGGTTCGGAAATGTAGCCGTTTACCCTAGGTTTCCAGTAACAAGGCAAAGGAAGATTTTTAAATGAAAATTAATATTGAGGTAACAGTGAGAAATCTATGCCCCAGGCAGTAAATATGGAACAATGGAAGCTTTAGTTACTGCAAATTTTCTTTTGATTATTTCTGAAGAAGAGTTTCAAATGACAGGGTCTAAAAAAATGAAAATTAGTACCATTTGCTGAGTAAGTTAATCTATACAATATTTAGTAGATATGGTTAACTTTATGGGCAAATAAAGAATCTCAGTGGTCCAGTCTGCCGTGAAGAAGTCCTGGAAGTTGTCACCCATCTTTATGACAAGAAAAAGACTGAATAAACAGAAACTCAACAGTTCTTCTGGGACCCATCAAAGGCCAGAGCTCACAGTACAAATGAAACCCTCAAGCTGAACCAGCAGGAGAACGTCAAGAAGTGTAGCTGGCTGGAGCAGGCTCTGCTCTGGAGCACTGCCGGTAGGAAGATGGAACTTTATATGATAATTGCGGAGAGAAGACAGACAGACAAAAAACAGCAAAGTAGACATTCTTGTCCAGTAAAATTATTCTTTGAGAGTATAGGATAAAGACTTCCCCCATCAAACAAAAACTGAGAAAATATGTTGCCAACAGGCCTGCTTTGCCAAGAAGAGGAAGGAAGTTCAACATCGTTCACAAACTTACAGTAATGATGTGATAGAAAATGACGCTCGTACATGAGTGAAGGGGCACTTTAGACCAGAAGAGAAGGAACTGGAAGACCTCTGTTGTACCACCAGTACCATCAGTGGGATGTGGGATTCCCCTCTGTATGTTGGAATATCATTGGTTAATAAAGGAACTGCTTTGGGCTTACAGCAAGCTATAGGAGAACAAAGCTAGGTGGGGAAACCTAAACTGAGTGCTGGGAGAAAAAAGGGCAGAGTCAGAGAGAAGCCATGTAGTCCCGCCAGAGATAGATGCCAGAACTTTAACCCATAAGCCACAGCCACGTGGTGCCACGGACCGGCTCAGGGGAGCCACTCAGACCGTGAGAGAAGCAGGGTCTTGGTAACAGGAAGGCACAAGTTCGGCGAATGACAGACAGACACAACACACAAGAGAGTGGTTGGAATCTGCTGCAATTTTACTGAATTCATGTTTTCATTATATAGTATTCAAACAAAGAACATATCAGAAGGTCATGTGTCATTGGTTGGCACAGTATGAAAGCTTCTTTTAGTCACATCAGCGATATTTAAGAAAAGTATATTATCAGGAACAGGTGTTAGACATAAAGCATCCTTAGAAGAGGAAATCTTGTCCTTGGGAATGTAAACCTCAGGCAAGTGGTTTCATCTTATGAATAGAAAGTTTCTGTCTCATTATCGCTATCATGGCCCTTCCTCTTCCTAACCCTTTATTTCATCTAGTGACCAAATATACCTAATCAGTTCTCTGCACCTGTTGAACTATACTTTTTAGTACCTTCTTATGCGGCAGACATCATGGGGGTTGGGATCTAGCAAGCCTATCCATAAAGTTCAAAGTATAATATAACAGTCTTTGTCCATTAATATTAACCCATCTATTCCCTTGCTTATCATACACCCTGTGTATGACAAAGGTTCTGCTGTAGTCTTATACATTCCCATACTGTGCTTCCTTATCCCAGAGCTGTTTCTGAAGAGAATGATCCTTGTCTTGTATATATAGAGAATATCATTATTATAAAAGAGATTGTGCAAAGCTCATAGCCAGCTAATCGAGAAACCCGTCTATGCCTCAGCTGTGGCCAATACCAGGCTGTCTGCCATTGACCTCCAGGAAGCCTAGTCCCATGGGACACATAGCTCCCGTCCGGCATAATGACATATGTCATGTCACACAGACGACACTGGAGTTGGTGTGGCAACGTGGCAATACACAGATTAATAAAAATAGGTTAAATTAATATGTAAGAGTTAGCCAATAAGAAACTAGAGCTAATAGACTAAGCAGTGATTTAAATAATATGGTTTCTGTGTGATTATTTCAGTTCTGGGTGGCCGGGGCGAACAAGCACCCCCTCCAACACCAGTAAGATGGCACAGTACTACTTGAGAACAGGCTTAGATTAGTTGTAAATGTCTTTCATAAACTTGAAAGTAACAGCCAAAAACAAAATATTTAAAGAAGTGTATTAACATGTTAAGAGAGAAGAAAAAAATTAGTTTTATAAAATTTTTAATGGCCTAGTGTGAGTGAAGCCATAAAGTCAATCCCCAGTCATGAGAATAAATAAAATGAAAGCTCAATTAAAGCAGAAAAGAGTCCAAAACAAAAAGAAAGAGTGAGGCTAGGGAAATGCACATTGGACACAGTGCTTGTCTGGGAAACATGAAGACTGGATTTCAGATCCTCAGCACCTATATAAATTCCAGGCAGGCATTATGGCCTCCTGGGTTCCCAGTGCAGGGAGATGGAGATAAGGGATCCCCAGAGCAAGACAGCTAGCTAGACTAATGCAGTCAGTAAATTCTGGGTTTACATGGGAGACTCTGCCTCAGTATATTAGATGGAGAACAACTGAGGAAGACTCTTGACATTGATCTCTGGCTTCTGCACACACAAGAGCCCACACACATATCAACATCCATGTGTACATGCACAGACATCACACACATATGCAAAAAGAAACAGTGATAATGTCAACAAATAGAAAACATAATAGCTATTAAGCTAACTATAACAGTAAAGAAAATCCCATGCAACTGGAAGAGAGGTCGACACAGAAAAGCAACAATGAGTCGGAAGCAGGGGGCCTGGGATCTGACCCTGCATCTGCACCAGTGGATTCAGGCACTCCAGATCAGAGTGCCACATGAGTTCCTTACTCCCCATCCTTTACCCATACCCCATCATCCAGTGTGCAGCTTGCAATGTTGTGGGATGATGCACTCAGACACAAACAGAAGACAGACTGCAGCCTGGCAGATTGTGCCTTTTTTATCGCTTTGTTCTGAGCAGACTGTTCACTTCATGAGCTCGGGGTGAGTCTGGCTACTTTGCTAGATCCTGCTTTGTCTTCTTTCTAATGTTCTTCCACCAACCTAGGGTGAAGGCCCTTGTCTTTTAGTAGTTAGGGATGGCGTCAAATAAACAAGCCTTACCAATTGGTTTATCATCCAATAATCATTCAATATTCTCAGAAACTAGTCCTTTTTTTGTTTTTGTTTTTTTGAGACAGGGTTTCTCTGTGCAGCTTTGGAACCTGTCCTGGAATTTGCTCCGTAGATCAGGCTGGCCTTGAACTCACTTGAAGATCTGCCTGTCAAGGCCTGGGATTAAGGACGTGTGCTACCACCACCCTGCTGAAACTAGTCTTTTTTTTTCCCCTGTCTTCCAAAGGTTGTGTGGTGTGAACCTCAGGTCACCATAAAAAAGCAGAGGATTTCCTAAGAACCAGAACTTCAGACAGTTCTTCTCAGGCCTGTGATTCCTTCCAGCTTGGTATCCTCATGTCACAGGGCTCATTCGAATAAGCCTGCTGCTAGCTGTCTGTCTGGTACGAACAAATTGCCAGTTGCCGCCCAACTCACCATCACAGTCTCAAAAACAGACCACACTTTGCCTACCTCAAGCTATTTCCCCAAAGGCATCATGATCATAACCTTGGGTTTTCATTGCTCTTCAGTTTACCTTTCTTTAGTATTTGATGCTTATCTACCATCATCTACCATCACCTGAAAATCACCTACAAAACTGAGCAGAAGTTGACCCCCAGGAATACTTCCAAACCCAGGCCCTATTGCAACTTAGTTCTTCCAAGACAATTTGATATGTTAATCACTCAGAAAGACTTTGTTTTGAGATGTGGTTCGATGTTGCTCAAGCTAACCTCAAATATACTCTGTACCTCCTGTCTCCAGCTCCCAAGTGCATGATTACAGGCACACGCCACCACAACTGGTTTATACAGTGCTGGGGCTTTGTGTATGCCGGGCAAGCATTCTCCTAGCGAAGTTATATCCCAGTCCAAGAGAGAATGCTTAAATGTAACAAGACCTACTTACTACAGGTGTCCAGGAAAACACCAGAAAGCAGCTTAGCCTGCTGAATGGAAACTAGGCGCTGCACAGTCGCTCTGAGTAAACGTCAGAAATCACAACATAAAAAAGTGGGCCACAGCCTGAGTCACAGCAGACAAGATGCTCTTTGCTCTACATACCATAGTCTGTCCAGGCTTCAGCATGAAGAAGCCATATACCCAAAGGGCCAGCTAAATGCTGGCTACAAGTTATCTCTAACAGAGCAAAAAGGACTGTTGTAACCATCCATCAGCTCACAGGCTGGTGTCCCGGATTCTCAGTGATTGTTATCGAACACTCCTCCTCTGCATTCCATTCCTCCTGCACCACTGAAACAGCTGTGAGCAGATATACCAGGACATCCTGTTTACCAAATCCCAGGGGCTTCCTGCAAGCCCTGAGCTCACTCACTATTTATTTTGCATTTAGTGCTTTTGCCACATCTGACAAATCCGTCTCCTTCCTTCCATGACAGCACCCCACACTGGTTCCTGGGGAAATTTCTGGTCGTGTCTAGGACTGTCGATTTGTCGTCTCAGATATTCCTGGTTTTAATGATTTATTTATTTCATGTTCTGTGCATTGGTGTTCTGTCTGCATGTATGTCTGCGTGAGTGTTTCAAATCTTCTGGTGCTGGAGTTACAGACAGTTGTGAGCTGCAATGTGGGTGCTAGGAATTGAACCCCAGTCCTTTGGAAGAGCAGCCAGTGCCCTTAACCACGGAGCCATCTCTCCAGCCCCAGTCAGCCTGTATTCTCTAGCTGTACCTTTTAAAACATGGATGCTCCTGACAGCCTGTCTTTAGCTGTCTAGTCTTACCTCATTCTCCTTGTGGGCATCGTCTGTATCTGAATAACTTATCATTTCAGAACTGGAAAGGCAACTTCCTCAGAGCAGGAGCACAGGCATTGTAGCTATCAACTGATCCCATTTCAACCCTTTGATAACTATCCCTGCGTTTTGAAAACAGACTTCATCATCTACCATTTTCCACGTTTTTAAGATTTTTCATGTACAAAGAACTCATAGCAAAATAAAAATATCAACCCCCACAGAAAAATAGGCAAAAAAGATAAACAGGCAGCTCAGATTAAGTCTCAAGAAACACTTGTGATCATCTAGAGCAACCATGAATTTTCCAGCGAGATGCTTTCCTTTTCAATGTATGGAAAGTCAACAGCATGATCCCACTGTGTTTCTGGCCGAGGGTGGGAGCTTCAAGGAGAGAGCTACTTTCAAGACTGGTGAGCTCTTAATTAGCGTAACTTTCCTAAAGTATACCAGTGGAGACACACCAATTTCATTGGCTGCATGACTTATAACCTAGTAATTTGACTCCCAGAAATGTTCCTTGTAAAAGTAATTATGAGTATGCACAAAGGTGTATTTACAACGACACTCATCAAAGCATCAACTCCAATGGTTAAATGGTTGGAAAGAAACGCTAGCATCTTATGATGAGAAATTGTTACTGAATTACAGTTCATGCAGACCCCTGCCCACTCGGTATATTTAGGGACACACAATCATGAATTTCATCTGCAAAAGAGGAAAACTACTGTGCAAAACCTTACCTGTACATCACAATGCCGCTTTATATCCACATATGCATTATTAGAAGGACTTATACAGATAATTATTTCTTAGTGGTGGGAATATGGGAAATGTTGACCTTGTCTACAATTTCCATATTAGTGATCAAAAACCGTGCATAACTTTTATAAGCAGAAAAATCCAGGACTGAGCCAGGCGTGGTAGTATAAACCTGTAATCAGGCATTTGAGGGCCTAAAATAGAATTTTGAGTTCAAGGCCAGTCTAGGCAACATAGTGAAACACTGGAAAGCAGATGAAGGAAAGGAGGGGAGAAAGGAAGAGGAAAGAAGGGGGCAGGAAATAGATGGGAAACAAAGGGGGAAGAACAAGGGAAGCTCCAAGCCAGATACAGTCTCAGTATTCAGAAAACTAAGGCAGGAGGATACCTACTATAAGGCCAGCTTAGGCTGTATAGTGAGACCCTACAGAGAGGCTGGAGGGAGAAACATGAGCTGTGGTTGATGCCAGAACCCAAAAGAATCAGAACAGAAGCGTGGAATGGGTAAGATTAGAAGATGGTCAGGAGAAGGACCAACTATTATTTCAGACTCCTTGGAAGGACTGACAATCATTCTCCCACTATAAAAAAATGTTTATGACAGGGAAAGAGTTCTTAGGTTTAGGATTTTAGGCTTATTAGATTCTAATTTAGAGTTATTCTCATTAAAAAGAAAATGACGGAAGACAAAGAAACAAAACATGGGCAGTGTCTCAGGCTGCACACCAGACTCAACCGTAGCAGCCGCTATCCGAAAGCATTAGCTTTTCTGACATGTGTGCCTTGTAGCTGGGCTCTAGCACGTTCCTTGCTTTCTTCTCCTTTTCCTTGCCCTCAGTGCCATCCTCTACTCTCGCCTGTTGGCTAGTGGGGCTGTGATTTTAACCAAAGAGGGCATAGCCCAGTGTCCTGTGCCTTGCAGCTCCAGCCCAAGAAAGGAGCATTCTGGTCGGAAGCTGCTGAGTTTAGACGGAACAAAATTATAAGTTAAAGATGTTCTGAGTTAGACTCTGCTGCTTGAGCCTCTTGGCTGTAGGTGTAGCCTTGGGCACACAGGTGGGAGCCCGATAAGTACTCTGCTACCATAACTATGTAGTTTGTAGTTTGTGGTACAAGGCAAGCTCCAAGCTGCCATTATACCTAGCTGGAGGGTTTGGTGCCTGTATAATTTGATCTAATCCGTCAGAGTTCATGGGGTCATTAACAGTTCGGGAGTAGAAAGGCTGTCTGAGTCAGCTCCTGGAGCAGCTGTACAAAGAAGGCGCCAGTTTGGTGGGTAGACCAGAAACCTGGCTCAGAGCCTCCTCTCCTGCAGAGTGCTGTGTACTTTCCCCTCTCCTCCAAGGGCTGCTTGGCAGGCACCAGTGTATACAAAGTAAGGGATGCATATTTCAAGGACCAGCATGGGGAGAGAATTCTCAGCCAGCCAGTGCAGTCTGAGTCAAGTGGGATTAAGAGGGAGAAATGGAGGCCCAAGCTTCCAAGCAGCCTTATGCATTTTTATTTTGCCAGGGGTTTCAAAGGAATGTGTGTGTGTGTATGTGTATACACACAAAGGAATATATACAGACATACATACACACACGCATACATGACTGCAATTCCTGCAGTTTCAAGTTATTTTAACAGTCAAGATAATATTTTATTTATTTCCTATACAACTTAAAAAAGAAAGCATAAATTAGGCAAAAATTAAAGTCAGGAAGCCTGGAAAAGCTCTCGAAGAGCCATAGAGTTAGAAAATGCAAAGTACCCATCCAAAACAACAGATAAAAGATACATGTTGCTTGGGCAGCAGAATGTTTTGTTGAAAAGGCAATGGCCAAACCAGGTGTGGTGGCACATGCCTTTAATGCCAGCACTCGGCGGCATAGACAGGTGGATCTTTGTGAGGTCGAGGCCAGCCTGATCTACAAAGAGAGTTTCAGGACTGCCAGGGCTGTTACACAGAGAAACCCTGTCTCAAAAATAAGGTTAAAAAAAAGAGAGAGAGAGAGAGAGAGAAAGAGAAGGAAAGGCAGTGACCTGACTGGGGAGACAGGTCAGCTGATAAAGCGCTTGCCTTACAGAGCTTGAGGGCTTTAGTTTAATTCCCAGAACTAAGGCTTAGAAAGCTGGTCATGGTGGTGGGCAGTTACTTGTAATCCTAGTTCTGGAAAGGTGGAGGCAGGTGACTTTCTAGAGCTTGCTGGTCAGCCCTCACAGCCTACTTGGTGAGTGCTAGGCCAGCGAGACACACTGAGGAACAGTGAGGTTGACCTCTGCCCTCCATGTGTATCTGCTTCCACGTGGAGACATCTACAAATAACAGCTACCTGGAGATTAGGAACTTTCTCCCACTCTGCCATTTCCTCTTGGTAGTCAAATTCAGCACTGTCTGAGTGTCTCTATCACACTATTGTTTTTGACGCTGTTTAAATTTCTTGTCTCTTTTTAAAGTAAGCACCACTGTATCTGGGGTTGATTGCCCCACTTCTTCCCGTGGTTCTATTTCATGCTGTTATTTTTCCTTACTTAGACATCCTTGGAAATCTATTTGATTTTACATGAGAAAAATGAGGCTCTTGGCTCCATAGCTGACGTGCAGTTCCCGGGCAGTTGTGTGCGGCTCTGTTGCACCAGCTTCATTTATTTTTCTTCATTCTGGTCTGTTTTGAGAATGACTTGCCATTGGGCACATACAGCAACTGCAGGCCAAGATGAAACTATAAATAGATGAAGGCAGAGCAAAGATAATGCTGGAGCTTAGAGTATCAGCAGGAGAGTGTTTCTGGCTCGTGACGGAGTCAAGTCTATTTCAGTTCCATCTTCTTTCTCTTTGGTGTAGATAACTTGTCTCCAGGTGGAATTCTATGGCCAGCAGTTCACATCACGCTTCATTTTGATAGCCTGCTAGTGCTGCAAAGTATTCTTTGGACTCTATGGATGGAGAGCTCTATCCATAGCTAAGAGAAAGTAAAAGATGGTGTACAATGGAGCTAAGTTCGGAGACTTTAAATAGCAGTGTTGTTAGTCCATAGCTGCAAAACACCACACATTTCCTTCAAGCAGCTTCCCTTGACAGCAAAAATACAAATGCATCTGCCCCAGAAGATTGTCTGTAATGCTACGGTTTACTATTATGCTATAATTAAATGAAATGTCCCCGAAGGAAGTGAAACTTTGCGTGGCTGTCACAAAAATCCACGGTAAAGTATTTTCAGCAACTGGTGAGTCACTACCCTCCAGGAATAAATGGCTCAAGGCAGAAGATTGCACGAGACAGCCTCCTATAGAACTGTTTTCAGTGGTGCTGAATGCAGCTTGTTACAGATGGAAGGACCTCAGTTATGAATTGAGGCTTTCTCCAGGAGAGTTCTCTGCTGTCCGTTTCTGTGTCTGAAGGGGGAGGCATTTCAGAGACATCTGTTCAGATGCACTGTTCAGGGTCCTCATATTACAAAGAAGTCCTCTCTCAAAGCTAATCCTGTGTGGCGTCCAGAATAAGGCTACAAATGGTGTTTCCATTCCCGGCTGACTTACTGAATACAACTGAGGGTTAATCCTATGGCTTTGAAAAGTATCTTTGAATGCTAATTCCTACCAAGTATCAACCATCAATTCTGACTGTTGAACTCAGTGATAATGATGTTGTTTTAGGTGAATAAGCAAGTGATTAATTCACTTGTTTCGTGAGGGACATGAGTCGGTTGCTTAGTGCTAAAAATCCTAGCAATTCAATACGGTAATTCTCATTTTACAGGTAAGTAAACCAAGGTTCAGACAGAGTAAGCAGCTGTTAAGTTCACAATCAAGACAAGAACCCGGAAAGGGTCCCTTCTATCATGCTATATGGGCTTGCTTGCACGATAATCTGCAGATATCACTAGCACTGTCTAGGCCCTGAAGACAGAAGTGCCTGTGACTCAAGGAAGGATGTTGAGAGAATTTCCTTCTCCATATCCAGTCTGTGTGTGTGTGTGTGTGTGTGTGTGTGTGTGTGTGTGTGTGTGGTGCCAGAGGACAACTCTGGGTGTCATTCCTCAGTAGCCATCAACCTTGTCTCTTTGAGCTAGGGTCTCTCACTGGCCTGGAGCTCCTCTTAGCCATAAGACCCACGAATCCCCCTCTATTGTCCTCCCAATTGAGATCAGAGGTGCATGCCGCTACACCCTCCTCTTTCAAAGTGGGTCCCATGGACTGATCTCACGTCATCGTGCATGCATGGCAAGTTAGCTATCTACCAGCCCCTACGTTCCTTTCTGTGAGCTGTGCTTGGATGTATATTCTCCTCCCCATTCCGTATTTGTCTCTGAGGCTCTCTAGGTTGCCTTGCATGCACCCTGAAACTTGGCTACATTTCCTTCTCAATGACTGTGCTCCTTTCCTTGGCAGCTGTGCTCCTACAGTTGTGACTGAATCTACCTGGTAAGGCCCTCCTCTTCATGGCTGCCAATAACACCCAGGTAATGAAGAACACTTCAGGCAGCATAAAACAGGGAAGTGCGAGAAGAAAAAGGCACTTAAAGATGTTCAGCAACTGTCTTTCTTGAGACTACAGATCCTCTTGATGCACCATGTATTTTTGCCACAACAGCAAGATCCAGGGGGGCCAAGGTGCTACTCTTTTATTCGGTCCTGAGCTGGGGCCTGCCTATGAATTACCATAAAAAGAACAAGGGACTGGCTTTCTCTCTGAACACAGCACTAGGACCACGTTGGAGGCAATGCTGACTTCCAGCTAAGCCTCATGAGACTTTTTGTTGTTGTTGGTAGAAACCCTATAGTTGTAAATCAAGTTGTTTGCTATCTTCTGATTAGAGAGTTCAGTTTCCTCTTTGCACCCAGTGGCCTTTTCAGAGTGTGACACAGCTCTGCCTTCACTGTTCTCTGCGAAAACGTATGTTCTTTTCAGCACCCTGTCTGTCTTCTGGCAGATACTTCACGTTATACTAGACTCATTTGTTTGTCTTCCATTGAGATTTGTCATAACAAAAAGAGTGTTAAGAATTCAAAGTTGGAACACAAATGTTGGCAAAGTAAAGCTGCATGTTCACGTAGGACGTCTTAAAGAAAGAAAGCGCCCACTTGCTGAGGATAGGACCACTGCAAACAGGATCCTGTAGTGGGGAGAAACACAGAGGTCAGTTCTGCACACACGTGTGGGCAGTGGAGATATACAGCTGGCAAGCACATGGGGATCAGTGGCTGAAAAGTACTAGGATCAAGAGCAAGGGGGCTCTCTAAACTGTCCTGACAGCATCTTGGTTAAGGGCATCCTGACAAATCAGAGGGAATAGATATCACCTGGGGATGGTGGAGGATGACTCTGATCATGCTTTCATATCATAAACAGATGTCCAGAATGCTGGGCTGATGCTAAGCTTTGCTCAAAATGGCCTTCACAAACACGTACATGGAGGGCCTTACGGCCAGTTCAGAAGGATAAACAGTTTGGCTAAACAGAGATGAATGTCAGATATTTATTTTTATAATTATCCAAAACAATGTTCTATAACCAATCATATTAAATATTAGCAAATATTAGCCATAAACCAGACTTCTGCTGAGTGGCATGATCGTCAGGCAGCAAAGAGCCTCAGCCACACAAGAACCCTGTGATGGCTCAAGTCCAGGGTCAAGGTCAGGTAAGGGCATTGGTGCAGATCCTTTGATCTCCACAATGGTCCCTTCCACGACCTGGCCCAGTTTCTACTAGTCAAGGCCACTGAAGCCTTCAATTACTCTGAGAAGAAGCAGTACCTTTCCCACATTGCATACTTGCTGAAGAGGACCACAGTGCAATGTGAAAGAAGCAGTGTATTTTAACATCAGTAACAGCTATGCTATGCTCTAATGTTGTTTTGATGAGTCAGTTCAAAGGGTTTTTCCTCACTAAATTATATATCCAAAAAGGAACATTTAGGGGTGGGGAGATGCTTTAGTTGTTAACGTGTTGTCTTACAAGCTGGTGGGCCCATATGCCCAGAACCTGTGCTCCTAGTATTAGGGAAACAGAGGTAGTCAGGTCTCTGGATCTCCCTGGCCAGCCAGTTCTGCTTACTTATCAAATTCCAGGTAGGTAAGCAACCCTGTCTCAAAAGAAAAAGATAGATGGCAACAGAAAAATGACACTCAAGGTTGTGGCTTACACACACACACACACACATAGAGAGAGAGAGAGAGAGAGAGAGAGAGAGAGAGAGAGAGAGAGAGAGAGATTAATGAAGTTTCCATGTTTTACACTCAGATATTTTTAATGTGTCTTCCTATAATCTCCTAAATTCTGCTGGCTAGTTTTATGTTAACTTGTCACAAATTAGTCATTTGAAAGGAGGGAACATAAAATGTCAAAATGCCTTCATAAGAATTGGTTGTAGAACAGTTTCTTAATTAGTGATTGACTGGGGAGGGCCCAGCCCACTGTGGGTGGTGCCATCCCTAGGATGGTGGTCCCTGGTTCTATGAGCAGGCTGAGCAAGCCATGATGAGGAAATGGGTACCCAGCATTCCTCCATCTGCATCAGCTTCTGCCTTCAGGTTCCTGCTCAGGTTGAATTCTTACCTTACTTCCCTAAGTGGACCATGATTTGTCAGCCAAATAAACCTTCTCCTCCCTGAGTTGCTTTGGATATGGTATTTCATCACAGCAATAATAACCCTGACTGAGACAAAGACCCATCAGTCTTGACGGTTCATGGACAAACCATCCATGAACTAAGACCCCGATGTTTCTATGTTCAGTCCTGACACACCCTTACTCTGCACTTGGATGGCTTGTGGTTATCTCAAACCAGACGTGTTCAAAATAGAAATCTCTACCTCTCACCTCCCCACCTACAACTCATATATCTCCAAAAGTATCTACATCTGGCTGAGTAAAGTCCCCGTAGGCATGGTTGCTCAGAAACCTGGGATTTGAGTTCTGGCCTCATTTCCAGCAGCCACATCCTGCTTTCCACTCTGTGAGATATTCTGAAGCTGCCTCCAGCCACAGCATGTCCCATCTATACGGATGCTGCAGCATCTTTCTACAGCGCAGGCAGCTTCCTTCCTGACCAACAGGTTTATCAGCAGCGCTTCTGTTGATACTTGTTGTAGGAATGAGGCTGAGAGAGAATATCCTGTGCTGAGCAGGATGTGAACCTCGCTCCCGGCCTCCCCTCTGCTCACCATTGCCTTAGCTTCATATATCTCCAGATAGCACCAAGTAACCACTGTAGTAAAATCATCTAGGGTTTGAGAACAACTGGCTTATTTCAATTCGTCGTTTATTTTAAAGAAATAACCAAGTGAGGATGCTCCTAATCATATCAGTTCATTCTCTCCGCTGATGAATTAGTGATACAGAGTGAACTCCAAACACTTTACTATGAAATGTTAGGTCTTACAGGACAGGCATTTGTTCACTGTCCAACCTATTCCCTCCCTCCCACCTTCACCTGGTCTAGCCTTCTCTCACTAACTAGAAGTTCTTTCTGGTGCAGCACTTTTTAACATGCTGCACCCTCTGCCTAGAGATTTTCTCCCTAGATTCCGCGTCTAGGCAAAAATGTCTTTGTCTCGGCAATTTCCTCCTCTGCCTCACCTCCCTTACCTTTGCCCCAGAACTCTCTCCCTGAGCCGCCGTTTATCTGCAACCTCGCCGTGCAAGGACAAGCACTGAGTAACTCCAGACAGAAAGTGTGCCTCAGGCAGAGGCAAAGGTGCCCCAAGGCTCTTTGACAAGAGGAAATAGCCTGTGGTGTGTGGAGCAAGTGCTGCTGAAGAGGAGACGGACAGATCACAGGGTCCCACAAGACTACACAGAGCACGAGCTCTGAGGCTCTCCCAGACCGCTTTCCTCTCTGAGAAAACAGCATGGACCACAAGCCAGGACAGAGTTGCTTTCTTGAACCAAAACCAAACCAAACCAAAACCAGAAACAAAACATAACAAATAACTGAAAACACGCAACATGAAAAACATTCCTGGAATTTTCATAGTTTAGTTATTTATATTTTGGCATAACCCAGGCTGGCCTTGAGCTCTTAATCCTTTTGCTGCGTCCCCAAGGTCACTATCATCCCTGGCTAGAGTTTTCATCGTCAGGTACAGTGGACCTCATTACTTACTCATCACGGAATAAGTGTCTAATTCCGTTTTTTTTCTTGATACCATTTTGGGGTGTACGTTAAGAAAAGATAAAGTCCACGCTGTATGGAAGGACTCTGTAAATGTGGCTTTGGGATCATTATATCGGGCATTTCTCATTACTTTGCTCCAGTTTTAGAAGAAGTATGTGACCTCATTGAAATGTTGAGATGTTCTAAGGCAAAAATGCATTTATCTCATATAAAATATAAAACTTCATCTTCTTCCCAACTGTAATCCCATTCGTATTAACATGTCTGTTTTCTGGTTTCACAATTGCTGAAACTATAGCTCACAGGAACAACAGCATCTCAGAAGTAGCAACCTCCTCTCAAAGCAGCAGAAGCCATGAAGTGAATGCCTACCCCAGCCTAGTGTAGTCATCCATGCTTCCATAAGAACCCCAATGCTTTGGATGTGAGTAGGAACGCAGACAGGAATAATAAGTTAGCCTGATCCCATGGCCTTACCTGTGACCACACTGCAGGGCATCATGCTTTTTTGCTCACTGTGTTCTGGGGGAAGTTAGCTATGCACCACAGGGATCTGAATGATCGGGGAGGACTTAGGACCTTTCCTTTATGGCTGCCATTGCATACATGTACCTCCTTCCAGATCACCGTGCTAGGTGTGAAAGATGCATATCTGCTCAAACCACTCCTCCCAGCTCCCAGTTTTGTGCTTAGAGTCATCATAACACTTGCCTTTACTCCACAAGACCCCAATCTTGAAGAGTTTGGGTCACTCAGCAGCTCAGTTGGTTTGGTTTTGTTTTTTGAGGAAATTTTTTCTTTGGCTTCAGAAAGCTTATTTTTTCATAAATTTTCCTCTGTGTCAGTTCGCTAACTCTTTCTCTGAGAAGACTAAGGAACTCTTGGACCACCAAGACCAGTGACATTCTTGTTGGCCACATCTTCAAGTATCTCTATACATCCATAACTAAATATGAATACGATGCCACCTCTTCAGGAAGGAGAATGGAGTGTTCTGCTCTTGCAGCCTCTACCGTCATCATTAGGCCCATCATTTCCCTATAAGACTATTATTCATTTTCCTTTCTTTAATCGTACTAGTAAATGTATCTGATATGCTTTTTGTGATTAAAAACCCTGTTGTTGGTATTAAACATGTAAAAGGGCTAGGACATAGTTTAATTGGTAAAGTGCTTATCTAGTATGCAGGAGGCCCAGGGTTCAGTCCCAAGCAATGCATAAACCCAGGCATGGTGGCACACACCTTCAACCTCAGTTCTCAAGAGATGGAGGCAGGAGGATGAGAAGTTGAAGGTTATATTGGGCTACACATTAAGTTGAGACCAGCCTGTGCTGCTTGAAACCTAGCCTCAACAAAACAAGGCAAAGCAAGACAAAAGAGCAAACAAGAAATTGTCTCTGCATAAATTATCTATGCCATTTAGATATATGAGTGTAGTAAAGAAATGAGGACAGTTTAGATAACTGATATTCAAGAGACTAAGAGCTGTATTGCAGAACACTCCATTCTCCTTCCTGAAGAGGTGGCATCCATATTCATATTTAGTTATGGATGTATAGAGATACTTGGAGATGTGGCCAACAAGAATGTCACTGGTCTTGGTGGTCCAAGAGTTCCGTAGTCTTCTCAGTCACAGCAACTTGGTCAAATATATAGTTTGGAATCCATGCTGGCTTAGTTTATATACCTGAAGCCGCAGAGCCTTGACTGTGAGAGGTGAAGAGGAAGCCAGGTCCCCAAAAGAAGCTATTGACCTGAGTGATAGAGTTGATCTCTCCAGGGTGTTGCATAGTCTAGAGTGTAGTGTTCAGATTTGAATTAAACAGAAATGCACTTCCTGGAAGGGAGCAACAAGAATGGGTGACGACAGCTAACGTGAACAGTGGAAGACTCTCGGAAGTGCAGGAGGCAACACTGAAGTTCCAGGAACAAGTAAGGAGGGGGCCCAGGGATGGGCGAGAGGCTGGCAACCAACCTAGGCCAGGTTCTGGACAAGGCTGAGTTAACTGGGAAGCTGAGACTGAAGCCTCTCCCTAAAGCTGAGTCAACACACCTGTGCTGGGAGCGGTCCATCAGCCAGCGAGACTCAGGTACTCAGGGCTGCATCCAGCTGCCCTCAAGGTGCCAGCTGGGATACGGGAGCACGAATTGTCTTTATGTCACTTCTTTTTAATTGAAAAGAAATGGGACACATGAAATAAAATAAATGCAAAATATTAAAAAACAATTCATAATAGAAATAGTTAAATCTAAACAGAAAAATTTCTAGACCCAGATGTTTCACACCAGCATTCTGTCAGCATTTAAATGACCGATGCTGATTTCACTTATTGTTTTCTTGGAAATATAAGGGGATAGTTAATGAAGTCAGTGTTGCCTTATTATTAAAGCCAGACAATAGCAGCATAAATAGTCTGATAAGGCCTATAGACCAAACTTGCTGATGAATTTAGGTGTTTAGCATGTATAAAAATAATATATTTAAATTTGCTCTAAGATTGTAAGGTTGACTCAGTAGTGGAATTCACGAAGCAATGTGATCTACCACATTAAAAGGCAAGAAAAGGAAAAAATATCAAGGGATCACATCAGTTGATGCAGAAAAAAAATTAACAAAATTAATAGTACTTCACATTAAAAAATAAAAATAAAACTTTTCAAAAAAGTGAAAACAAATGGAAATATCCTAGACACCTACAACTAGCAATGTGCTTCATGTCATACTGCCTTTCCTCCAAGATCAGGACGTCAGGGCTGCTGCATTCGTGCTCATTCAATACAGTGTTGGGAGTCCTAGCCATTGCAATAAAACAAGAGAAAGAAATAAAATCATCCAAGAAGGGGGGGATGGATGGAGAGAGTTAGAGATGATAGAGATAGAGATATTGTGATTGATTCCTATTTTCAGATTACATGATTGCCTACACAGAAAATCCTAAGGAGTCAACCTCAAATTCCTATAACTAGTGAGTTTGCAACATGACACATAGCAGCCACAGCAAAATCAATAGTATTGGTGATGAAAAACAAAATTAATGATACAACATTTATAATCACTTGAAAAATATGATAGGTATACCTCTCTCAAAACAGGTACAGGATCTGTGTATGGCAAAGGAATCAAAGGAAATCTAAACAAACAAAGGTGCATGCAATATCCATCAACTGGAACATTTACCACAGGAAATGCCAGTGTACTCAAATATAAAAGTTTATCTTAATTATTTAAAAAATGTCTCATATGCTAGAATAGCTACAACAAGAAAGATAAACAGTCTACTCATATCAAGATGGATTGCAGGCTCAAATATAAAATGCAAAAGGCTGTTCAGTTAGAAAATAGGCAAAATAATGAAGAAACATCTCACTGAAGATGATATCCATCGGCAAGTAAGCATATGACAAGGTGTTCAACATAATGATCCTCGGTACAGCGAGTCCAGGGAATGCAAATTAAAACCACAACTCGCTGCATCACCGCATCTATCAGAATGACTGAAGAACTCAGGATGCAGCTCACTGCACAGCATTTGCCTAGCGTGTTCCAGGCCCTAGGTCTGAGTTCCAGCACTGGGGAAATAAGGGAATAGCTAAAGTAACGAATAGTTACACCAAATGTTGAATAAGGGTAGGAAGGAATCAGGTCATTTACATACACATTGCTGGTAGGAGCATAAAATGATAAGGTCACTATGGAAAACAGTTTGGCCACTTAAAATAAGTTAAATATACAACCTAATAATTAATTCCTACCTTGGCATTTATCCCAGAGAAATAAAGGTTTGTGTTCCACACCAAAACCTATACACAAAGACCGATAGTTTTGTTTGTCATGGCCTTGCACTGGAAACCACCCAGCTGTACTTCAACAAGTGGCTGATTAATCAAACAATACTAAGCCATATTATATAACAGTATTCTCCAGTGAAAAGGGAAAAATCCTACTTATTCATGTCATGGTATGAATTAATCTCCAGAATATTATACTGGATGAAGGACACCTATGTCTAAGTTTATATAAAAGTCCACTTACAGAACATTCTGGAAATAACACCAAGACCATAAATGAGGGGTTTTTCAGGATCAAAGAGGAAGTCGCTGGGGAGCACGTGGGCGACTCTGAGGAAGTAGGGCCAGCCGTGAGATGCTTTCTGCCTTAGCCTCGTTATGACATTGAACTCCAACAGTGCAAACTGTTGTCTTGCTGGTTAGAAGGGTCTCTCTGCATCATTTGTCACAAATGCATATAAATTATAGCCATCTCAGAATCAAAATTTTGATTAAAAAAAAACAAAACAAAACAAAGCTATGTGCCCCTGTATTTGGAGTTTTGGGTAAGGACTGCATGAAGCTTGTCCCAGGAGCATGCCCTGCTCAGGAACAGAACACCTTGCTCTTGGTATCTTCTGTGCAGCCCTGTGAAGTCCCAAGACCATGGTCACATTGCCAAACGTCTCACTAGAGTGCATGTGAAGCAAGTTTTATTTGCTTTATTAATTTTTTAAAAGCGCAATTAACATCATGATTTAGGGAGCTTTTTTTTTTTTTTTTATTTAAAGAAGGCCTCACTTATCACACGTAAGAACTCTGGTATTTCTTCATTCCTGCTTTTGGGGCCAGAGAACACACTGTTCCCTTCCAGGTTATGTTAGGTCTTTCCTTGTTCCTAGAACGGTGCCATGCACCCACACTAACTGGGGTTGTGTCCGATGCCTTCCTTAGAGTATGTGGGCCACTCGGCCGTCCTACTACCTGGGAAGTTCTTCATTTGCCTGTTTGCACTGCTCACCCAGTACAGCCATGATTTCTCTATGCCTGGAAGAAAGAAAACAAAACTTCCACTCATTGGTTGTGAAGACTTGGCAGGACCTGCTGAGATCGATGATTCTTCAGTTGATTGATGATGCTGGTTCTTGCTTTCTTTCCAGTCTGTGCTGTTTGCTCTGGAGGATAGCAGATACAATGGTTCAGAGTCAGCATTAGGCCCTTACTCTTTTTCTTTGTCATCTTGAACCTAACTCCTCATTGCTCATTTATTTTTTTTCCTTAAAGAGAAAATTGTTTTGAAGTTAAAAAAAAATAAGACAACCATATTAGCCTTCCTTCGCCATAGTGCAGTTTCTAATTCAATTATTTTATTCAACAAATGAAAAAAACAAGATATAAAACAGTTAAATAAGTAGACAAAAGGTAACAAAAGGGGCCAGTGATAAGGCTCAGTGGGTCAGGCATTTTCTGCCTGAGAACCCGAGCTTGATCCCTAGAACTCAGGATAGAACCGACTCCACAAAGTTTTACACACACACACACACACATGCCATGGCAAACGCACATGTCATGCAACTACAAAAAATGTAATAATAATAAATAAACCAAAAATGTGGCCGGGCAGAGGTAGCACACGCTTATAATCCCAGCACTCAGGAAGTAGAGGCACAGACGGATCTCTGAGTTTGAGGCCAGCCTGGTCTACAGAACAAGTACCAGGATAGGGATACACAGTCCTTGTCTTGAAAAAACAAAACCAAAAAACTGCAAAAATGTATGGGCAGAAATGGAGACCCCAAGACCCTAGGCTCTGCATTTGAAATGCTCCAATCCTGTCATCACCAGAGTAGACGAGAGGAGAGAGTTCAAAGGAAGGGTGCTCTCCCTAGGACTGTTTAGCTAACTGTGGCAACAACCACGTTAATTACCTTGAAAATAAGCAGCAAAGTAATTTGCTCACCTTCTGTGCGGACCGATTTTATTGTGCTCTTCGCTGGATGGAGTACTACCAAGAATTCTGACACAGCACTATTTGAGGTGTGTCTACGGTGTGTTGTAAGAGGTGAACAGGAGACTGTGTCAGGAAACAGGAGAACAGGGAAAAACCTGTCCTCAGTGTGTGTAGGTACCAGTCAGCCAGAGGACCAGAGAGAACAGACACATGAGGCCAACTGATCTGCTATACTGAGTGCCTCAGAAGGTTGACACCCTGGTCTTTGGACTCCACGACCCTTGCCAGCAGCCTCCTCGCCAGATTCTCAGGGTTTGGGCCTCAAACATACATCCCACAGCATCCAGCTTGACCTGTTGTGCCTGTCATGGAACTTCTTAGCTGCTATAATAAATCCCCTAATAAATCTCCATCTGCTATGTTTACACACACAGTTTTGTCTCTATGGAGGCACCTGACTTTCACACCTTCCTGTCCTTTTGGCTAATTGTGTATTTACTTCTAAATGTGACAGTTATTCCCTTCTCTGACAACCCAAAAGTATGTGCTTTCATTTTAAAGCAAGCCTCTGTGATTAAGAACATAGAAGATGCAAGCAAAAGGAGGACTATAGGGGCTTGGAAGATGGCTCAGTTGGTAAAGTGCCTATCACAGAAGCACGAGGACCTGAGTGAATTTTTCCACACCCGATGCTGAGCATGGCCTAGCAAAATCCCTGTACAATCGCAGCATGTGAGAAGCAGAAACAAAGATCACTGCACTTTGCAGTGATCACCAGTCCTGCTGGACCAGTGAACTCCAGATGCAATGAGTGACTCTGTTTCAAAATAAGGTGGAGATGCCAAGCACCGACTCTGGCCTACACACACACACACACACACACACACACACACACACGCACGTGCGCGCATGCTCCACATACCAATTTTAAAATAAAGAATTAAAGAGTGAGGGTGGTAACACATGCCTGTAATCCCAGCATTTGTCAGGCTGAGGCAGGAAGATAACAGGTTTGAGGTCAATCTAAGTTGCCTAGAGAAAAGTCTGTTTGTATGTATGTATATATATATCAAGAGGAAAGTTTCTTGAATCTTTAGAAATTAAAAAAAATTTATAAAAATTAAAGTGTTTTTTTTTTAATTTTTTTACTTTACCTCAGCATGCTATGATGCAGTGGTGATTTTTTTTCGAGACAAGGTTTCTCTCTGGTTTTGGAGCCTGTCCTGGAACTAGTTGTAGACCAGGCTGGTCTCGAACTCACAGAGATCCGCCTGCCTCTGCCTCCCAAGTGCTGGGATTAAAGGCATGCGCCACCACTGCCCGGCTGATGCAGTGGTGATTAAGAATCAAATTAAACTTGGGCCCAGGCGGTTGGAAGAGATCCACAGGCCTGCCTGGGTCCTCATGACCCTGGCTGACTAAAGACTTCCACAGGTCCTGCAGCACTGGGCAGTTAGGCGCCATCTATGATGAGCAAATATAAGGTGGAGAAATGGGAGAGGAAGAGAAGCAGACCATTTCATGTGCTGTGGAAAGAGGTGGAACCGAAGAAGTGAAGGCGGTGAGGAACAACAGGCTCCTGTGGGCGGCCTGCTTGCCACCCGAGGCCACAGTGACATCCGGCCTGGGCTACTGCTGAGGGCCACGTCTGGGTCAATAGCCCTACTTGCACCCAGAATCTGTTGCTTCTCTTAACACTGACGGCTATTCCGGTGCCTGGGGTCTGGCTCTCCGCCTGAGGCCATGCTGGTGTTTGAGGGCCGCGCTGCCATTCCAGCCACGCTAATCTGAGTGACCTATGCTGCCACCTCGGGCCAAGCTGATGTCCAGGCCCAAGCTGTTGCTGAGGACCGTGTCTATGGTCTGTCTGTGTTGCCACCAAAGCCTACATAGATTCCCAAAGAATCAACAAAAAATATGTTTAAAAACAAAAAGAATCATGCCGGGCGGTGGTGGCACACGCGTTTAATTTCAGCACTCGGGAGGCAGAGGCAGGAGGATGTCTGTGAGTTGGAGGCCAGTCTGGCAGTCTGGTCTACAAGAGCTAGTTCCAGGACAGGCTCCAAAGCCGCCACAGAGAAACCCTGTCTCGAAAAAAATAAAATAAAATAAATTTGGGAAAGTTTCAGAGATCATATAATACCCATAAATACTTTTTCTCTCCTTGCTTTCTCTACAGGTTTGTTCCATCAGCATAACTGTTCCCCAATCTCTTTCATTTCTAATCTGTTTCTGTCCAGTGCTTGTTTAAAAAAAAAAAATCTGGGGCTGAAGCTTCTTTTTGCCACAGGTGGAGATAATTACAGAGATCCACAGTTGGTAAAACTACAAAGAGCAAGTGCTCAAGAAGGATGTCCAACCCTGACTGATATATCAGCAATGTAACACGCACCACGAAACTGTGCTCAGGGAACAGTGCAGAAGATTGTAAGGGTCAGAGAATCAGGTGCCTGCTGCTAGTGTCCCCTAGACAAGGGAACAAGACAGGACAAGGGAAAGCAGCCATGAGCACTCGGCAAGCCCGGCATAACAACAACATCGGTGACATGCCAGTGTGGATGGGGAATCCCACAAGGCTCTACCCCTAAATGAAGAGTGATAGGTGACCGATGTCTTTGCAGAAGGAGAATCAGTTTTCTCCAGGGACAAGTTCTTGAATAGAATGTCCAATCCCAAGTGGTCAGCCCTGAACACAGGTACACACGAGTAGGCCTAAATGGACTCAGTGTGTTGTATAGACATGCATGCATATATATATGCACACTATATATACATACATAATGATAATAAGTAAGAAGAGGTCATGAATTTTGGAGGGGGAGCAAGGGAGGAAATGGGGGAGGAGGGAACAGGAGTGATTGAGATGTAGTGTTCATGTATGAGGTTCTAAAAAAACATAAAACTAAAGTCTGGATTTAAGCTGTGAAGGGAAGTAGAAAAGATTAACAAACATTTGAAAGTGTTTTCAAATACACTTAACACAGAGAATATAAATTAAAGCAGAAATAGACAGCTTAGAGCATTTCAAGCAGTGGAGGAATGCTCTTAGAACGTCTGCTAATCAAGGACCCTGTCATGAGCTCCCTTTTTCAAAGAGTTTATTTATTCTTACTTTACGTGTACGAATGTTTTGCTTGCGTATATGTATCACATGTGTGCCCAGTGCCTGAGGAGACTGGAAAGAGGACGTCAGGGGTGCTGTGAGAAGCCATTGGGGGGGGGGGCTCTCCAGGGGCAGCAAGTACTCTTAGCTGCTGAGCCCTCTCTCCAGCCCCTGCTGTGAATTCCTTAACAATGCAGTACTCAAGATAAGAATGCAGGCACTAAATTATAGGCACTGAATAACCCTGGGTGGGGAGAGTCAGGGCTGCAACAAGACAGGGAGGGATGTTTGCTTGGATATAACCAAAGTTACTAAGAATTGGTGAGAGGTTCGAGCTCTCACGACCGAAGGAATTCTGATTTCCATTAAGTTTCAAATGGCTCTCGTCTTCATTTAGCACAAGTTGTGTAACCAGAGCTGAACCCACAAGACACATTTCTTTCTTCAGCGGAAGCGGAAGCTAATTCTTCTCTGGGCTGCGATAGCACAATATGACCAAACTACCAGAGAGCAATAGAATAAGTCTGATTGCTACTTTATATAGAAAACTATTTGTCTTCCACTTGGCTGTGTTAAGCAAAGTTTATAACAAAAGAAGAAAGGAAAAAGAAGAAAAAGGAAATTTCCACTGAAGGAAACGTGAAATGTCACACTGTAGCAGGGCCTCCTTTCTGCAGGCATAGTACAAAGGACCCAGGGAGGGGGCGATGGAAAACGCTCAGACTCTGGCATTCTAGTTTAACTTTCCATTTCCCTATAAGGGAATCTCGGATAGATTGTTTTGGTGTTTGAGTTTCACTTTCCTTTCTTGCAATATTGTGGTGAATTACTTCCTAGTGCCATTTTGAATACAGGAAATGTTATATACAAAATAGATCTCGTGTTTTCCAGGAGTTTGGTCTACAGTATTCATAATTTCTAATAGAAGTACTTTGGGTTGCTGGAAACATCCGGTCTTGGTAGAAACTGCAAATGACTTCTTCAACAACATTAAGTTGGACAATCAGAGTGAAGAGGTGTGGTCGTTGTCATTTTGCCTCTGTTGTAACATTCTCCATATTCTTTGTGTTCAGGTCTTTGCAGTCCTAAAACTCTCCTGTGAGCCCATGCTCAACCCTTGATGCTATGACTTCTTTTTCTTTCTGGGTTTCTGAAAAAACTGTCTTTAGCCAAGATCTTGATCTCTGGGTCCAAGATCACTTGACCCCCTTTGCCAAATTGGAAGTTTGAGCATTTGTTCTGTGCTTTCGTTTATTTTGTTTTGTGTAACATAACATACTATAGTTCTACCTCTCCCTCATAGTTCTACCTCTCCAGAGATTGCTGGGACTACAGGCATGAGTCACCGGGTGAGCATCCACATTTGTGGAAGTGAATATGGGCACCTCCTCCTTGGGCACACATCCCTTCCTTTGTTAGCCATGGGTTCGCTCACCACTCACTATTAGCTCACTCTAGCCGGTCCCTACACTGACATTCGCTATCTGGTCCCTAAAGGCGTTTGTGTTTGCAGTTCTTATCATTAAAGACGGAAATATTAATGAGCTTACTCAGATAAAAATTCCAAATTAATGATGAGACTATAATTGACTAACATAAAATTAGGCCCCCATTTCTAAGGAGAGTTTCAAAGCTGACCTTCAAAAGCAGAGGATTGTGCTCGAGGAGGGAATTATCAACTTTGTTTGGCTTGTGCATTTTAATTACTCAGGTCAGAACACACACACAAACACATACACACAAACAAGTATGAAAGTACAAAAAAGTCTAAAAAAGAAATTGAAGGAGAGAGTGAAGATGAGGAGGCTGGATTCCCCGTCTCCCTCTGGGACTCCTGCTGTTGACTGATGGGCTTCAAATGCTTCACAAAGAGGATTTAGGAAATTGTCTTTGAGTCTAGCCAAAGTGACTAGAATATGCCTGGAGGAAGATACAACTGTAATGTAGGTGACTGTGGAAGACTATTCCACTTGACTGTATTACGTGGTATCTGAGGTTATAATGTTGACAAAGCAAAGAAACAAAAATAGGTATCTCCATGGAATTCAGGAAAGAGAAGAAAATGATTCAAGTTCCAGGTCAACTGGATTCATTACTGAATAATGTTAAAAATAGAAGCCGCTCACGGAGAACCTGCAAAAACCAGTGATGCAGATGAGCTAGTTATGCCACCAGAGATTGGTGTCAGGCCTCCATGGCCATGTTTACCTTCATACACACATGAGCACACACACATGAGCGCACACACACACACACCAAAACGAAAAAAGCTAAAAAATAATGGAGCCTGCTGTAGTTTGGCTTTCTCTTCACAGACCTCCTGGGAATCATTTTTACCCAGTAAAATGTGCCATCCAGTCTGTGAATTGGGTATGTGCATCCATTTTCTGAAGCAACTCTTAGGAGGATTTGCTAGGACACCTTCCTTCTCAGAGGTGACTGTATTTCTCACCCAAGGTGATGGTTGGGAGGGACCTAGGCACCATTTCTTGCTTCCGCAGAGACTTGGGATAAATTCTAGTTTGGTGGAAGGTCTGTGGGTATGGGGAAGGTTAAGTGGAAAGTGGGCTGACTGGGAGCAATGGGAGGAGAATAGGAAGAACCAGTGTTTGCCAGGTGGAGTTCAGCGCTGCGAATACAGACAATGAGCTCTGGACATCGACCCTTTTCCCATAAGGGAATTCTCCTCAGTTCTTAAGAAGTTCAGTGTCTGTGCTTGCTGGGTTAAAACTGTGACCATGTTGTCAGATCTCCAGGAATTTCTCAGGGTAATACACTTACATATATACCTAATATCTAGGTTTAAATGAAAAAAAAAATGTCTCTCATGGGTTCAAGTATTTTAATACTTGGTCCCCTGGTGATTTGTCTGGGAGATTAGTGGGTGTAGCCTTGCTGGAGGAAGTGCTTCATTGGGGCAGACTTGGAGAGTTTATAGTCCCACTCGGTTTGCTCTCTGCACTTGGTTTGGAAATATGGTCTCTTAGCTTCCCGCCACACCTGCCCGCTGCCAGGCCTTCCTGCCACTATGGACTCTCCGTTGGAACCAGTAAACCAAAATAAATTCATTCTTCCATAAGTTGTTTTTGCTTATCGTGTTTATCTCAGCCACAAAAAAGTAACTAATATACATCATATTACATCATATAATATACATCATATGATGTCAGGTTCTCTGCCTGAAGTAGCGAATCCCCAACTAGGAATCCCTCCAGAATGTCTTAAATCTTACCAACTCACTCTTCTCTTTGTGAGAGCCTCAACCAGGCAGGCAAACAGGTGAAATGGCTCTTTCCTTGGGCCTAGTGACCATTTCATGCCCAGGTATAGACCAGTGGTACTATGACAGTGTTAGGGTTAGAATGCCTCCAGGTTCATGTTTTCAGGACCTGTCTGCCTCCAGTCATGTGTTCAGGACCTGTCTGCCAGATAGTGGTGCTGTTTTGAAGGGGGCGTGTAGGCCCTTATTTCTATTTGATATGGTAGCCAGGCTCTAAAGCCATAGTCAGTATCTGAGGATGGTCACGTAGCCATCCAGACAGGCTGTCACAACCTAACAAAAGGTCAGGATGTTGTTTGCTCCTTTCTTTGTAATTTGGAGGATGCCTGATAGAGATGCCGATTCAAGCCTACGTGCCAGCTAGCAGACAGAGCACACAGGTAGTTGTGGACGTGACTAAAAGACAATTACTTGGTTACCCAGGAAACAGAATGCTGGTGTATTTTCCACTCAGTTTATGTTTTGGTATAAAGACTTTTTAGAGAATAAAGCAGGAGGAATGCTTCAGGATGTGAACTCAGGACTTCATGAAAGATCACCGAGAATCTCCCTCCTGATAAAGCCAGGTGAGTTGTATCTTTATTTCCGAGTCTCCATGCCAATCCAGAGAGAGATAGTTTATATTGGGGTCTGCTCCAGAGAAAATAATTTACATTCAAAGAAGACACCCAAGCTGAAGCATTACTAGAGCAGCCTAGGTCTTCCCCATGGGTTTCTGTAAATACATCATTCCCTGGGTATTCAAAAGCACGTGGAACAGCAAGGTTTCTTATCTTTCTAGAGGAGCTGGAAAGATGGTTCAGTGCAGCTGCAGGCACAGATGCATTGGCAGTGCTGTGGGAGGCAGAGACAAGAGAATCTCTGGGCCTTGCCGACTGCCAGGCTAGCCCCAGGTTCAGTGGGAGACTCTGTCTCAGAGAAATAAAGTGAAGACTGACAGAACAGGACCCTGATAGCCCCCACATGTGCTTGTGTAGGTGTATGTACCTGTACAAGCTCATACACTACAGTGCACTCATATAGACAGACAGACAGACAGACAGACACACACACACACACACACACACACATGGCAGGGGGACTTGATTCTCCCAAATATGGTCCCTCTTTCCAGGATCCTATGATGGTACACATCCTAAGTCCCCACTGTGGGCCCTCGTTCATAGCTTCCTTCATCTGTGGCTGCTGCTTTCTCCCAGGCCATCCTACTGCCCCTGCTGGGACTCTCTTCTTCCTAGTTCTGTGCTCGCCCATTCAGCTCCACTGTCTATATCTTCAGCATCCTATGATGCAAGACTCAGAGGCCTTCCCTGGGCTGCTTTGTTCCTCAGCGAGGGAGTGAGGGAAATCGTAGGGTAGGTACTCCTTCATTTCTTGGACTGTGTTTTGAGTATCACATCTTCATGGGCCATCAATAAGAAATTAAAACTTGTGCTGGTGAGATGGCTCAGTGGTTAAGAGCACTGACTGCTCCTCCAGAGGGTCCCAGGTTCAATTCTCAGCACCCACATGGCAGCTCGCAGCTGTCTGTAACTCCAGTACTCATGAAATAAAGTTAAATAAAATTTTACAAAAAGAAATTAAAAACCTCCATATCATTCTTATATTTTGATAATCATGAGGTAATAAAACATGCAAAAAAGCAGGGAGAAGAGATTTTTGAACCTCTGTGTGTCAATCACACGCAGCTTCAGCAACACTCAACACATCAGCTTGCTCATTTGATCTAATCATTATCCTGTGTGTTTGGGGCATGACTCTCACATGACTGAAATAGTCACATGGGAAGCAACTGAGGTCATTCAGGAAGCCATTATTGCTGGCTTGAAGGAGCCTACACATTTATCAACTGCAAGATGTTCTTTTGCTTTGAAATTAAAAGCATTGAAATGGCATATATAACCTCTGCCTCAATAAACTTCCGTTCACTCCAGCATTTGTGGCCATCATAAATTCCATGATAGTGGCAGCAAGGCTGATTTTTAAAAACAATTTCTTCTTCATTTTTTTAACCAGTATTCTACTGTAAAGAAGAAATTTCTTTTTTCTCATCATTTTTATTATTTTTACACACACAAACACACCCTAGTAGCTGTATGAACTAATGCATTTTTTAAAAATCTAACATATTCTAATATATGACTGTCATTCATTTTGATACTTCTGCCTAATTTGACTAAGCCAGTTCTTTATTGTGTTTCTATTTTGATCCCTTTTGTGGTAGGAGAAACTCTGCAGCATATCTTACTAAAGCTTCTAAGGGCTCCTCTTCACCTCATAATAAAGTCTTGACTCACTGAACAGGACTGGCCTGTCTCTACCTTCCCAACTAGTGCTCATTCTACGAGGAAGTCTTGTGAGCACCCCCTCCACTCTGTCTCCAGCCTTGGGTTATCTATCAACCCTGACTCCTTCCCAAGTTGTCTGAGATCCTGCTCTCCTAACTCCTACATCCCCCTTTCCTACTTATTTGTTACTTTCTCTTTGGTATTATTCTCCTTTGCCCAGAATTCAATAGAGTCTCTCAAATCAGGAGAAGATCTTAGTAAATATTTGTTTAATTGATGGACAATGAGTAGCTCAAAATAATTAGAATTTATAGTTTGTTTTGAGATAGGGTCTCATTCTTTTTTTTTTTTTTTTTTTTTTGGTTTTTCGAGATAGGGTTTCATTGCATCTTTGGATCCTGTCCTGGAACTAGCTCTTGTAGACCAGGCTGGTCTCGAACTCACAGGGATCCACCTGCCTCTGCCTCCCGGAGTGCTGGGATTAAAGGTGCGCGCCACCACCGCCCAGTGGAGGGTCTCATTCTTTAGCCCAGATTATCCTTGAACTAACAGCAAAATCTAGACTGGCTTCAAACTTGAGATCCTCCTCCTTTAATCTTCTGAGTGTTGTGATTACAGGAATGGGCCACCACGCCCAAATTAGAAAGTAAAAGTCTTGGGCTAAACCTGGTAGCCCACGCCTTTAATTCCAGCACACAGGAGGCAGGGGCTAGTGGATCTCTGAGTTTGAGGCCAACCTGTTCTACAAAGAGAGTTCCAGGACAGCCAGGACTATACAGAGAAACCCTGTCTTGGAAAACAAAAACAAACAAAAAGAAAAGAAAAATTAAAGGTCTTATGAAACCTCGCTAGTTAATAAGATAATTTCAAAATACAATTTTAAGAGAGCGAGAGTGATGTGAGATTTCCCTCTGTATGCTATGATCACCATTGGTTAATAAAGAACAGAGCTAGGTGGGGAAAACCAAACTCAATGCTGGGAAAAAGAAGGGTGGAATTCAGAGAAAAGCCATGTAGCCCCACCAGAGACAGATGCCGGAACTTTAGCCAGTAAGCCACAGCCACGTGGCAATACATAGATTAATAGAAATGGGCTAAATTTATATGTAAGAGTTAGCCAATAAGAAGC
Organism: Alexandromys fortis; assembly: GCF_014885135.2. Lineage (NCBI taxonomy): Eukaryota > Metazoa > Chordata > Mammalia > Rodentia > Cricetidae > Alexandromys > Alexandromys fortis. Next base: position 26,811,772 of record NW_026067924.1, on the reverse strand, counting down.
TAGAGCTAATGGTCCAAGCAATGATTTAATTAATACAGTCTCGTGTGATTATTTCGGGAGGCTGAGCAGCCGGGAACCAATAAGCGGCCTCCATGCAACAGGAGGGGGGGGGGTGGGGCGGGGGGAGATTGATTTTGGTTTGATGCTGAAGGCATATGCCTTTAATTCCAGCACTTGGGAGACAGCCACAAGCAGATCTCTGTGTTTGAGGCCAGCCTGGTCTACAGAGTGAGTTCCAGGACAGACAGGGCTATACAGAGAAGCTTTGTCAAAACAAACAAACAAACAAAAAGTTTGAACATAATTACCCCATATGAGTGGACAGTGTTGTATCTACAAGATATGGGTTATTAAATGAAAATCTCATTACAAGACATGGGATGCCTCCTTATGAGTTATTGGCTAGGAAGACCCCAGTGGTCTCCAAAGCAACATGGTAACTGCCATTGCCCTTGGTTACCCAACATAATTGCAAGGTAAGATCCTATTACTGAAGACATCACACAGTTCGGCTGCAGGACATAGAGAAATCAGTGTCAAATCGATATGGAAACTTTCTCTTAGTTGGCTAGGGTAGTATGCAAGCTTCTGGGGGAGGAAAGACCTCAAGGATCTTAGCTAGCACTGGACTTACCTGCTGCAATAATAACTTACTGAGCAAGATATGCTCACTGATCCAATAATAGCATAGCTATTAGAGGGGGTCACTAACAGCTTCTGATTGGATTTCAGCCCTATTCCTGCAGAGAGAATGTCATGCCTGTACTTTAATGCTGGTGATCTCCCATGGCTAGGGAGATCATAGGCCATGGGCTAGAATCTGCAATTACTATTTTGCTAAATAGTCATACTGTCAAATTAACTTCTGAATATTTATGTTTATACCCATAGGCCTGGATTATTTTGTCTGTCTGTCTGTCTGTCTGTCTGTCTTTTTCTCTCTTTTTTTCCCCCTCCTTGCCAGAGGAGCATGTCACACATGTCAGGTGAGCACTCTGTCACATCCCAGGTGGTGTGACTTTATAGGAAAAACTACATGTTAAACACTGACTTGACTTTCATTAAGGGCCCCCTTAGGTTGAAATAGGCTATTTTTACTAGTACTTGAATGTTATCCTGTAGGAAAGACAACAGGGAAGCACTGTAGTGATATTTCATTTATCTTCATTGCCTGAAGTTCAGAGAGTAAAACAGCCACACTGGTCAGCCTTACAGACCAGGCAGCAATAACATACACCTTTAATCCCGGGTAGCACATGCCTTTAATCCCAGTGGTACACGCCTTTAATCCTAGAACTAGAGAGGAATATAAAAGGTGAAGAAGACACCTCTCAGACACAGTCTCATTGTGAGATTCCTGGAGGAAGGATTGCCATTTTCTGACTGAGGTCAAGGTAAGAGCCAATGGTTGGTTGCTTTACTTTGCTTTTCAAGTCTTCAGGTTGAACCCCAATTTCTCTCTCTGAGTTTTTATTAATCATGCTTCAAGCCACGAAGATCTTTATTGAAAAGACAGAGGAAATGCCTGTTGGTAGTCTGGTAGTGTTCTGGTGGCATTGCTCTGACAACAAAAACCCTGGAGTGTAACAACAGGCAGAACTACTATGGAAGGGAAGGCTTGAATAATGTTAATGCTCTATATGCTATCCAGTACCAGAGAAAATCTCGCTCTTAAGCACTTTATTATCTTTAGAAACACATCTATGAGTAGGGCACAGCAATGCCAGGCAGTCCTTCTTTCGCTTGGGAGGTAGGAGGCAAGAGAATCAACCCCAGCCTGTGTTAAATAATGAGATCTGGTCTTTGAAGAAGTGTCTTCGTGAGGGTTTCTACTGCCGTGAAAGACACCACGACCACAGCAGCTGTTATAAAGGGAAGCATTTAGTAGGGGCTGGATTACAGTTCAAAGGTTTAGTCTTCTCATCATGGCAGGAAGCATGGTGAGATGCAGGCAGACATGGTGCTGGGCAGATAGCTGAGAGTTCTACATCTGGATCAGCACACAGCAAGAAGAGAGAGTGACACTGAGCCTGGCTCGAACATTTGAAGTTCAAAGTCCAACCCCTAGTGACACACTTCTTCCAACTAGGCAAACCTCCTATAGTGCCACTCCCTATGAGCCTGTGGAGGCCATTTTCATTCAAACCACCACAAGAAGAAATGGGTCTACAAGTATGTTACATTGCAAGTATTCTTTTTTTTGTTTGTTTGTTTGTTTTTGTTTTTGTTTTTCAAGAAGGGTTTCTCTGTAGCTTTGGTTCCTGTCCTGGAACTAGCTCTTGTAGCCCAGGCTGGCCTCAAACTCACAGAGATCCACCTACTTTACCTCCGGTATGCTGGGATTAAAGGCATGCGCCACCACCGCCCAGCTCATTACAAGTATTCTTAAGGCAACAGTGCCTTCTAAAAGGGGTGGGTGAGATGGTTCTGTTGGTAAAGGCTTTTGGTCTGAAGTCCAAACACCAGAGTTTGAGCCACAAGACCCACAGGGCAGAAGAGAACAAACTCCCACAAAAGACCCAATACATGAGAGTTCAAGAAGCCTTCTAAAATGTAGACTCTTCAGCATTTGAATACTATTCAAATGCTAAATGAAACCTGTGTGCAGAGCGGGCACACAGCAACCATGGATATAATTCCAATAGAGCCTTTTCAAAGGGGAAAAAAACTCGTACAACTTGGAATAGTGACTTATAGAAAGAATCCAACTGGCTCAAAATGCAATAAGCAGGCAGCAAGTTTTAAGTAAATGCAACATCGTTTTGGGTTTTTATTTTTATAAAAAAATTGGTAAGGCCAAGATATCAGTATTCTCAATTATCCGGGAAACGACAAGACTAGGTTTGGTTTTCTTTTTTTTTAGCTCTTGTGAATCACTCTTGTCCCACAGTATTCCCGGGGGCTGTAGAGGAATGTTCGAGGTCCTGGACGCAGCGGGTGGGAGCGAGGGGTTTTCGCTCTCAGGACGCTGCCAGCGGGGAGGCTTCACACGCCAGCACTCACTTAGGAGCCCTACACTTAACTAGTTACAAGCTTGGGTGCTCAGGGAGCTCCAGGACGGGGCTTGCAGAATGGGCGGGGAGAGACGAGACGTGCGTCGCGCGCAGCAGCTCGGGGCGGGGCGGGGCGGGGTCGCTGCCGTGCGCGCACGCGCCAATCACAGATGCCGCGAGACGGGTGCTCGCGGAGAGGCTGGGGGAAGTAGAAGGGCGGACTCGAGTCCTCCGAGCCAATCGCCACGCCGCGTCGCCATGACGCGAGACTCTCCCGGGCGCCAAACTCCAGTCGGCGGGCCGGGTGGGTGAGGGCGCCGGGGTAGGGCGCGGGGCCGCGCGGGGGTGGGACTTCCGCAGGGCCCCGGAAGTGGGAGCTGTGTGTTCTCATGCGAACGGGAAGGAGCGTTGGGGATCTGGAGTCTCGAGGTTGAGACATTTTCGGGCCCGAAAGGGGAAGGATCAGCTGCCGCCGCTGCCAAGCCCGCGCCCGCTCTTCTTTGCTGTCTCCGGCCCGGCCCGGCCGTGCCGCCTCTTCTTGCCGTCTCCCTCCTCGGCCGTCCCCGCGTGTTTTGCGCGGTCGCCGGGCACCGGGGCTGCGGCGACGAGCCCGCGGGCGGCCGGTCGGGCGGGGCGGGCGGCTGACAGGTGAGCGGGCCGTCCTCGGCCACCGACGGGGCGGCCTCCCTTCCGCGCCCCGTGCTCGGACCCGCGCCTGCACCAGCCTGTCACTGGGCCGCCATCTTCCCGGAGGGACTGGGCCAGTGGCGGGCAGGGCTGGGCCCGGCCGAGGAGGGACGGCACAGGGCCGGGGCCCGGCGGGGGTCGGCGCTGGGGAGGACGGAGAGAGAGGAGGGGCAGGGCCGTGGAGGGGCCGGCAGGGCAGACCGGACTGTGGCCTGCGCGGCCCAGGTTAGGCTGGACCTGGGAGAACCTGCGGGCCGGGGTCGGAGCCGACTGACACGGCCCTGGCTGGATAGGACTGGAGCGGAGTGAGACGTGTGCAGAGTTGTCCCCGAGGCCGCGTCCCCTTAGCCTGTGTGGGTTTGCCCTTGCAGCCCAAGGAGTATGGGCTGGGGGTCGCACCAGCGCCCCGAGGTCGAGCCGGCGGGCGCCGGGGACCCGCAGTGCGGCGCCGTGGCCTCGCCCCCCTCGGTCCCGCCGGAGACCGGCCAGACAGCCGCGCTTGGTGCTGCGGGGAGAGATGGCTCAGTAGGGAATCGCATTCCTTTAGAACCAGGAAGTTAGGATCCTGTTGCTCGAGTGTGTGTTTGGAATGCTGCTACCTTTTCCCCTTCCACGGGATAGACTTGAGCAAGGCCGACTTTGAAACAGTTAAAAAAAAAATTAAAAATCAGTGTGAAGATTCATGGATACAGGCCAGGAACCTCTTACCACCTGCTTCTCAGCGGTGTATAATAGAGCTTTAAGTTTGTTTTGAGTTGAGGTCATTGCGTGTTCAGTGAATGTAATCCTGTTTCTCCCTTCGTTTTTGGTATAAAGTAGCCTTGAATTTGGAGTGAGTAGAAATGTGAAAATGATCTTAATTTTTATTTCCATTTGAGACCTTATTGCTGGCCATGTAATACTTTGTCTTAATCATAAACTGGAACTTTGAAGCTTTCCGTAACTGAATAAACAAGAGAAGAGGGCTTCCCTTGGCTTCAGTGGAATTAGTTTCTAGCACAGTTAACCGAGGGAGTTTTTAATAGAGGCAGTAGCAACTACAAGTGTTTATTTTAGGGTATTTAGCTACTCTCCTTTTCAAATTGAGTTGAATATATAAAATGCGATTTGTTTTGAGATGACGTTTGCAAGACCACAAGAGAAAAGAAGAGTAATGTTCACTTTTTGTGTGGTCAGATAGTATGTTTAGTGTGCAGTTTCCATACTCCCCCAGCCTGATTGGCTTTCTTATGAACATCTCAGGGTTAATTTACAGAAGTTGAAATGGTTGTGGCTTTTCCTCCGTGCTTAATATACCAAAAGGCAGTTTTGTAATCAAGCTATACAAGAAATAATAGCTTCAGGAGGTTTGCTGGAATCGCTAAAGTGAAATGCTTCCTGAAGGTTTATTTTTCAGCTGTACATTTCTCCTTAAAACGTACACTATTTAGAAATATATTTTATCTTGTATTTTGGACAACTAATGTGGCTCGATTGACTTATTTACATGAATAAAAATGGCTTGACTTCTTAGTCATTAGAAGTTACCTTCTTGGTGGCTGAGTTTCTCATCTATAAAAGCCTCATGAGACTGATGTAACTCAAGCATGTGAATATTGGCTGTTTTGCTATTTTTGTTACTGAATTGCTCTTTTTAATAGTTTACCTTACAGCTGTCAACTGTAATTTATTGTTCACATGTATCTGGCGTAGAAGACAGGTTCTGAATCAGAATGTAAATTTGGAGAAAGGAGCTATACTATATTTGAGTAGGATTCAGAGAGAAAATAGATGATTATACGGGTGTACAAGTTTGCTAGCGTTCATATTACTGCATTCTGTAGAAGAATAGCTGAAATTAAGTAGCAGCAATTTATATTTAATGTTCTGGATTGGGGGCTTGCCCATTTTGTAAAAAAAAAAAAAATACCTGAGATTTAAAGAATTGAACTTACTGCCTTCCCTAACTATGCACAAAATCTGACAAAGATACATTTGAACTCTGCTGAAACAAATATTTCACTTAGCTACCTATTTTCCTGAAGAAATATTCACCAGTTACCGAAAGGGTAATTCTAAAACACACATGCCTTCAAGTTGCTACAACTACTCAGATTTGCAACAAGATTTTCAAACTTTAGACTTGGTTGATGTTACCAAGCAGAAATGACTGACACACTACTGTCACTGTTGTTTCTGTGTCATGGGGCATTCATGAGTCTATCAACAATGGGAACTAGGCTTATAATCTAGGTCTTCCACTTTTAGTAAGGTATGATGGTCTTTGGGATTGGGGAAGTGCCGCGTGGGTTAATTGCTGTCAATCCCATTTGCTCTTGCCCCTAGAGTTGAAGGCGGAGTTTGTGTGTACTTTCCTACCACCTGCAGCGCTCCTGCAGACACTCAAGTTTAAGGGATATCCTTCCTTAATATCAGATTGGTAGAAGCAGGAAAGTTGTCGGGTCCTTTTATAATTGCTGCCATTGAACCATTTCAACTTTTTCTAATGGGAGGAAGAACATGCAAGTGACGAAGTTGAGCCTTCATTAAAAAGGGTTACTGCTGCACTTTATTTTCTTTTGTCATGTGAAGAAATCTGTTTTTTGTGTTTTCTTTGTGAGTTAATTTGAGAGTACACCATGAGTCCACTACTTTCTGAGGGTTGAATTCATGAGACCTCAGTTTAGTTTAAATGTTTTGCTCTGATTTATTTGGCAGTACAGAGGATTGAACCCTGGAACTTGATTATGCTAAGTAAGCACTCTACCACTGATGTACATCCCCGGCCCACGTTTAAAAATAAATTTATATATAATATATACATATAAATATATATATTAAGGCACGAGTCCCACAAAGCTGCCCACAGGCCTTGAGCTTCCTGTCTTCCTGCCTCAGTCTTAAAGTACCTGTGATTACAAGCCTGTACCACCATGCCAGCTAGTTTGCTCTTGATTGTTAGACTTGTTAATGTCTTTGGAGCTGCTGTTCTCTGCAGTTACCTTAATTAGAAATGAATTTTCTTATTAGGGCATGGAATTGGAATAGTAAGCCTCTAGATTCCCTTAAGAAAAGGGAGGGGCCTTGTGAGATGGTTCAGCCACTAAGGACTCTTGCTATCCAGCCTGTTGACCTGAGTTCAGTCCTCAGAACCCATATGGTAGGAGAGAACCAAGTTACCTTCTAACACAATAAATAAATACATGTGAAAGCAGAAGCAAAACCAGAAGAGAAGGAAAATAAATTCCAACTTGGAAATATTTCCCCTTAATATTGAGACTTAAAAGCTGTTTTATTTTTTCCCATGTGTAGATGTCTTCCTTAGGAACAGGGAAAATTATTAGCTTAGCTATGCTTCCTTCCTTTCCATTCCTTGCCCCCGCCCCACCTCTTGCCTCTGTGCCCTTATAAAGTCTATCTTTGCACCACTTTTTATTAAAGCTGGCATGACCCCTATTTTAATCTTGAAGGATTTGCATTGGAGTGATGCTGCTGTTTCATGATCTTTTTTCTTGCCGTCCCTATCACCTTAGCTTCTCGGGCCTAGGCATTGTGGTATTGAAAATATTTCATACTTAACACAAATGGGAAATATGCTGCCTCATTATTTTTAAAGGGAGTTTAATATCTGCTGATACAAGACTCAGTTATCATTGAAAATAGCCTTTTGAAGTTTGTATGCTAATTCTTCCTTAAAGTTTGTTAATCAGGATGATTCTTATTTGCTTGATTAAAATACTCCTGTGTTCGCGCAAGCTGCTTTGCTCCCTCCAGATGCTGCCTTTCAGGCACATCCTGGTTGCTTGGCCCTTCCTAGACATTTATCAGTACTGTCCTAAGCTCCATATCTTGTCCACTGTGAACCCATTCGCTGCTCCAAGATCATCTAGGCCTTCCTGCCCTCTGTGCCTCCCTTCCCCCACAGTATGCTGCCTTGACTCTTAGTAGTGTTTTTGCTTGAAATTGGATGCCCCTCCCCAAGACATTTTTAAAGTTAATACTGGTAAGATGGCTCTTTAGGAATCCTTGCCTCGGTTTCTGAATTTAGACTGAGTGCTTCTCCCTTGCTGCAGCACCCTGAGTGTTCCTTTATCTATTGAGTACACAGTTAACTCAGGGACACTTTTTGTGGGGAAGGCCTCTTACATTTACAATCTTTTTGTCTACTTCAAGGCCTGAAGTGCTGAGGATGGAAGCAGGGCTAGGGACATCTCCCATTTGTGTAAAAGAAATTACTGATCATGTATTTGTCTGTGTCTCTTAACAAAAGTGCACACCTAAAAAGGATACATTACTAAGTTTCTTCTAGTTTTACTTTTACAAAGTTTTTGCTGACTTTTCATAGCTGTACTTACTGCATAACATATCTTAGGCACAGTAATTTAACTATGGGATCTTAAATTTTATTGCCTTTATTCTTTAAACATCTCCCCTTTTGGTAGACTTTTTTTTTTGCCTTCTATATTTTGCTTTAAAATTACATTATATCTTAACAAAACCCAAAGCAATTATAGTTTTTCTGAGGTACTTATAATGTAATATTCTATTTAACGTCATGTACCCTGGCATTCAGATGCTGGTGACAGCTACATACTTCCTTGATAGTTAACAGTTTGTCATTGTGTATTATGTCATTTCTGCCTTAGGCTTTTTTTATTTCCTTTTCTTGATGTATTTTTTCATCATTCTTATGGCACTATAACATGCCATGCTCATTATTTGTGCTCTGTGTCTTTACTCTAACTTCCATGAATTATACAGGGAATTTTGTCTGTTTAATAAAACATTAATTAATAATACATTGTTATGAACCCAGATCCCAGGAGACACATAACGTGCCAGAATGATTTGGTTTTAGTTCTCCTCCCTCCCTCCCTTCCTCCCTCCCCCCCTCCCTCTCTCTCCCTCCCTCCCTCCCTCCCTCCCTCCCTCCCTCCCTCCCTCCCTCCCTCCCTCCCTCCCTCCCTTTTTCTGTGGTGCTAGGAATTAAACCCTATGCATCCCAAAATGCTCTAGAGTTGTATCTATAGCTCCCTGAGAAATTTAATAAATCCCAGCCTTGTGATGGTGAATAAGCAAATGTCTGGTCTTCTTTTGGCTGTACCCGGTGTTCGCTAAGGCAGGCTCATAGACACTTAACACAGTGTAAAAGTCGGTGTTCATAGGTCAGAGATGTGTACCTGGAGGGACATACTGAGAGAAGACAGGAGACGAGAGTAGCCCTCTCAGCAAAGAGAATAATGTTGCAGTGACCCTGACATGGGCAGAACAAAGAGCTTGTGATAAATTAATGTAGAAATGACTCAGTGAGGTGAAAGAGCTGGAAGAAGTAGGTAGGAGCTGGCCTTAGAGGGCCTAGGATGTCCCTTGTAGGTTTAGAATTTTGTTGTTTATTCTGAGAATATCAGGAAACACTTGGAAGGTTTTTAAGTAGTGAATTACATGATCTGGATTGCCTTTTAAAAATAATTGTTCTGAGGCTGGTAAGATAGCTGAGCAAGGTAAAGAAAGATGCTTGCCACGGAGCTCACAAACGGTTCATTTGTCCCCCCCCCCCCCCATTCCCAGAGGATTAAAAGGGCAAAACATTTCCTGGAAGTTTTACTCTACCACAAGTATGCCATACATAAATAAAGACAACAAAATGAAAACATTTAAGAAAATACTTGTTCTGCTTTATGGAAAGCGATATGAAAGAGGCAGAAATGAATGCACAGAGAATTATACTCAGTGGCAAGGCACAATCCCTACTTTATTCTTCTCTTGGTCATAGTTGAAAAGGCCCAGTTCCTGTATAAATGAAAAGTACCTTGCTTTAGTTTTTGTTGTACAAAATTGTTGTTGTTGTTGTTGTTGTTTGAGACAGGGTTTCTCTGTACAGCTCTGGCTTGTTCTGGAATTTATTTGTAGACCAGACTGGCCTTGAACTCAGAGCTCCACCAGGCTTTGCCTCCCAAGTACTGGGATTAAAAAGCATGTGCAACAAACACCCAAAAAAAGGATGCAGGTTTAGAAAGTTCAGATTTTATCAGAGCAAACTGATTAACATTCTTTTAAGTAACATCTCTGAAAAAGGGAACATCTTGTCACATTTCATAAAGCTTTGTGTTTTTATTGTGGGTTGATGCAATACACAATACAGGATGCAAACACTTTGGCCAACTTGATATAAACTTACAGGTGGCTTCAGTGATTGTTACTCTTTCTGAACAGTTTCAATATTCATTTTAAATAATACCTTGTACAACCTTTCTATAAACACCTGTAATCCCAGTACTTGGGAGTTGGAGGCAGAATGAGCAGGAGTTCAAGGCCTGGGCTATATAAGACCCCCCCCCCCTCTTTCTCACACACAGCTTTTCTAGTCCTTAAAGTCTTGATGATAATTTTTTGGGCCCTCCTTTCCTTGTTGTTTACATTGTATCCTTATGTTTTGTTGTTGAGATTTATATCCCAGTTAAGCACCTGAGCTTGAATTGTATATCTGTGCTTTAGTCAGTAACAGTAACCTGTAAAGTTATTCTTAGTTATTTTGTAACTAGGGTCTGCAAAGAGGGAAAAGTTTTGTCTAGTTGGAGAACAGGTGGTACTTCTTCCTTACAAGGGATCAGAAAGATCTCCTTTCTGAAGGACTTTAATGGGGTGTAAGTCCATTGTCTTCACCACTTAACTGATGTGTAACCAAAACCTTTTAAAAGTAGATTTAAAGTCCTGTGGAAAAAGTTTGCTTTTAAACTCAGAAGGCTAAAAACGTTTTCTTTTATGCTTTTAGGTAGTAAAAGTGTGTAAAAAACAATCTGTAGTATTTTAATTTTGTTAGTGTGTCACATGAATTCTGTCTACTTATGTGGGTGCTTGGTTTTACTCTCAGCTCTAACTAGCATGATCATTAAGTCCTGTTAACCTTAGTGACTGACACCCATACTTCTCCAGTTATTGTTACCATTGCCAGAATGCAAATTAGTGTTTCTTTGGGGGAGGGGGGTTGAGTCAGGGTTTCTCTGTAGCTTTGGAGCCTGTCCTGGAACTAGCTCTTGTAAACCCGGTTGGCCTTGAACTCAGAGATATCTGCCTGCCTCTGCCTCCCCAGTGGAGGGGTTACAGGTGTGTACCACCACTACCTGGCTTAGTGTTGCTCTTTAACAACAAGGTCAATTGGAGTACACGAACAGACAGCTGTGTATATGAGTAATTGGTGAGCCAGCAATATTTGCTTCTTTACACCATTAGGGAGAGAATCATAGGAGAAAATACAGGAAGTTGTGTCCCCGATGATTATTGTATGTTCTGCACTTTTTCATAGTTTCTCTTACTCTTTTCTGTATAATGAACTTAAACCTCTTCTATTGAAATTATCCTTCAGGACTGACTAACTTTGAGCGAGTTAAACCTAAACATAAAAAATTGGAGGTAGAAACTAGAATTTGCCAAAACCCAAAGTACTGGAAGCAATCAGGATCATAGAATTTCAATCTCTATGACATGGGAAATTTGAACTGTTTCTATGGAATGCCTTGCGATTTAGAAGATTGTATTTTAGTGGGTTTCACCCAAATTCAGGAATACTCTTAGCATACTGTGTCTTTCAGAATATTGAAAGTACTTGTTATTGTGGTGGGTTATAATATATGTTATATGTTTTTCATGAAACACATGAGGTTACACTGAAGGCAAAACACTATACAGATATTTTTGCAGATCTGTTAAACACTCCAAAATTATATCAGCTCATAGTTTTATGGGGGAGGCAAGAATGCTGGATCATTTAACTTCCAGTTTTCAATTGAGTGTGTGGAGGTGAAATTGAATAAGTTTATTGTAAAGAATAGCTACTAAGTGTTTAGGATTACCATAGCATTTAATAAGCTTTAGTCCAGTTCATGAAGTAGTTTGTTTTTATTACTGTCATTGTTACCTGTCTGGAATTACTAGATGCTCATATAGTGTTAGGTAAAAATTCATACCACTTTGAGGTAGTACAGTATTTTCTGAGATTTTGAGTTTTAGTCTACACTCATTTGTCAGTTGAGATTTGATAACTTAAGGAAAATTAAGTCAATCGCCAGGGAAGCAGCATCTCATCATGGGATTTTAGAGCTCTGAAGACTCCAAAGTCCACAGAAGTTGCTCTTAGAAATACAGCTAGCTGGTTAGTGGCAGAATCAGGACTAACTCACTGCATTTCAGAGTCTAGATATGGAGTTGAGACTGGTCCTCATCCAGCTCCTGGTCTTCTGCCTCTTCCCCAGTGTGGACCCAGCCCAGGCTCATTGCACTTAGTTGTAGTGCTCAGTCAGAACACTTGCAAGCCTGTAAAATGAGCCTTGACATTGATGAAAACATTAACTTTATTTCTCTTGTAGAGTTTTAAAGAAACATTTTACTTTTAACAGCAGATTATTTTATTAAAGATTTCTTTGCATTATTTTTACAGGGCTATAAGGCTAGGGAGGCCAGAGGTATTGGATCTACCTAGAGTTGAAACTATAGGCTACAGGCAGTTGTGGGTACTGGGAATGGAACTCGGGTTCTCTGGAAGATCAGTACTATTTTCTTAATCTTAAGCACCATCTTTCTAGCCCTAAAACAGATTCTTGAAGAAGCTTTCAAAAAGATCAAAGTAATGTTATTTGTTGCTTATGATGGGGATAGATTCTGAAATGCAGTTAGACCATTTAATTATTGTGAATATATTGAATACCTTAGAATGCTTAACACAAACAGGATAGGCTAGTCACTTCACATAGCCTTTTGATGTAGTCAAGGTTTACACGGAGAGATTTGTAATAATGCCGCCCACACAATATGGCATGCTGTTTTATAGGAATATTTTTTAATAAATGGTATACTCAAACAATAAAAGTTTAACATAATAAATAAATAAACTAATAAGGGTCATTTATGGTTATTATTGAGTATTATCTGTACATTATTGCATGTGTTTTTACACATCTGGCAGCGCAGTAGGTTTGTTTCTATCAGCATTGCTACAATGGTGAGTAATACGTTGCAACTAGATATTAGATATGTTGCAACAGCTACAGCAGTAGTAGGCAGTTGGAATTCTTATTTTTTATTTACCTATTGTGTGTCAGGGGGTGGGGTGGTAGGAGGGTTTGTTCATGTGAGTGCAGGTGCCCATAGAAGCCAGAGAGAGCATGTCAGATCCCTTGGAGCCGGAGTTAACAGACAGTTGTGAGTCTCTTGATATGTGTTCTGGGAATCAAACTCCAGGCTTTTGCAAGAGCATTGTCCTAGGGTTTTTATTGCTGTGAAGAGACACCATGACCATGGCAACTCTAAACAAAAACCAAAATAACAACAAAAAAAAATCTAATGCTCATTTCCAGTTTTCGAGGTTCAGAGATGGGGCGCATGACAGCATGCAGGCAGGTAGGGTGCTGGAGTAAATAGCTGAGAGGCCTACGACTTGCAGGTAACAGGAAGTCAACTTGAGACACTGGATGGTATCCTGAGCATAGGAAACCTTAAAGCCTGCCCTACAGTGACACACTTCCTCCAACATGGCCATACCCACTTCAACAAAGCCACACCTCCCAGTAATGCCACTCCCTATGAGATGGGGATCAGTTACACTCAGACTACCACAAGCATCAAGTACTCTTACTCAATGAGTTATTTCTCCAGCCCCCATTCCCTGCCTCACATTTTAAGCTCCATTGTAATGTATAGGGCCACCATTATGTTTGCATTATCCTTGTCTTAAATGTTATGTAGTACATGATTGTATTCAAGGAAAATTAAGGATTTTGTCATTTTAAAACCAGAAACCTTGATTCAGATAGGGAGGTAGTAATATATTTTGTAATTAGAACCCTCCAATTTGTATAATATAGACAGACGATTATAATTCACCTTTAAGAAAGAGTAATTAAAGTAACTAAAGTTACATGGCTTTCTTACTAAAGCATTCATACAGATGTTCATTTTAGTATCCTTGGTACTAACATAGGAGCCTATCTATCTATGGGCTCAAAGGTCCATTGTCACGTCTTGTATTGGTGTGTGTAAATTGTTGTTTGCTTGTTTGTCTGGTTTTGGTTTTTCAAGACAGGGTTTCTCTGTGTATCCCTGGCTGTCCTGGAACTCACTCTGTAGACCAGGCTGACCTCAACTCAGAGATTTGCCTGCAGTTTCACTCTGTATCTCTTGGCTGGCCTTGAGTTCACAGAGATGCCCCTGCTTCTGCCTCCTTAGTGCTGTAATTAAAGATGTGTACCACTATGTCCAACAGCCATGGCCCAAAAAGAGACTCAGAGGGCAGGAGATTTTTTTAAAATTAAATAAAAATTTATTTATTTGTGAAAAGCTTTGCTATAGTCTAGTTTGCTGTGTTCAAGCAAAACAGCTGGTATGTATCTGGATCTCAGTTTAACAATAGTTTCCCCAAAAATTAAAGAGTTGAATACTTGCAACAGCTCACACTCAGAACAATGTACTTGTCTTATAATTCAGAAGACAGCTATTGATATATTTGCATTCTTCAAAACACCTGTTTTATAGTTTGGGACTGTTTAAAGGCCACAAGACAGTTTACTTTGTGTTATCTAGTTCAGGAAGGACAGAAAACGATCTTGTTTTCTAGTTTCATACTTTCAACCCATGATGACAATACTCCCTCTTGCAAAGAGCTAGTGTTGTGCAGTACCTTGGATCAAAAAAACACATAATGTGTATCTGGGCTTACATCAGACATGCAGGCTCTAGATGGGGTAGTCCCCCTCTGTAATCCTAGGTCTCAGGAAGAACAGTTGGAAGGATTTCACCTTCAAGGCTGGTGTGTTCAACTTAACAAGATCAGCTCTAATGAGATTGTTTAATGTTATCATTAAAACTGGAGGTATATACCACTGAATAGTACTGAATAACTTCATTTAACTTACTAAAAAGTAGCTAAACATCAGTGTTGGTGAGCAGTTTTACCAAGCTTCTCTCTCTCTCTCTCTCTTTCTCTTTTTTAAAGCAAACAAAACTGACTTGTGGTCCTAAAGGTTGAGTTCAGGTCCTCTCATGTGGTAGGCAAGTACTCTGCCTCTGAGCCACACCCTTACAGCTAATTAGAATTATGAATACTGGTATGGATTCTCTGCTTGCTTAAAACTTACTATGTGAACTATATTACCCACTGAAAAGGGAGTGTAATCCTAAATGCCCTGAGTTATAACCCACTTTCAGATCTTTTAAAGTACTAAGCCAAAATGAGATTTGATTCTGAGTTTATTTCCGAACTTCAGTTTTTTTTTTTAAAATGTTGTATCACTTCTATACATTGGCTATTCTGCAGAGAAAGAATATCCATTACGTTTTAATAGTACCATTTACACTGTTACTTTGGGAAACTTTAAAGTGTCTGCAGTTGTAATGCTTGATACTTGAAGACCAGTTTGATGCTGTGACTTTGTGAACAGTTTGATGCTTCAGAATTTTTGAGTCTAGCTGTTGTTTCTCCAGGAATAGTCATGACTAGGTGTCCTAAAGCAAGTTGTGTACCTGGTACTGTGTGCCTCTATGTTCTAAGATGTCTTCACAGTGCTGTTGATGAGAAAACCCAGGCGAGTGAGGTTGTGCCTGGTAGGGATGGAGTCCAGTTCCCAGTTGGTGCTCATCATGCCTCCTTGGAGCACAACTCCTAGTCAGACTTTTTAGCCTTTGTTCACTCTGAAGGGGTTCTAAGAATTTGGAGTAGTATATTTGGTTCACAGATGATGATTTTTCTGAAGAGTTTAGTGACAACTGGAATGTAGAAATGAAGCTTATTTAAGAAAAGGCTAAAGTGTATTTGCAGGTTTCTGGCTTAGGTATTGGACATTTATATTAAATGTTTTCCAGTGAGAGCGTTCATTAAGTTTGGAGATTTTTAAAACGTTTTTACCTGCCTCTCCCATACAAATATTTTTCATAGTATGTGTTTGCCATTCAGACACTTCTTAGTAATTTGTAGTTTTAATATTAAATTAATTTTTAATGTCTTTAATTTTATATGTAAACTCTCAGATCTCAAGTGCATTCTTGTATGTACACATACTAAATCTAGAGACTAAAATGAAAATGAAAATTTACTCAGGGTAATTTTATCCTAACTTATAAATACCATCTTTTGTGTGTAACCCATCATTTGGAATGAAGGTTTTACTTGGAGTCATCTCATTTCTTGTGCTTTCTATCTTAATTGCTAGGCAATTCTTCACATTTATTGTCACAAAAAAGAGTTATTAGACACACACTTAATGGGATTCTGCTTTAGTAGGTACTGTGTTAGGAGCCCCATGGTGAGCAAGAAAGCCAGGCAGGCACAGGCAGTGCCTTTCCCTGTGACAAAATTTTGGAGTTGGTGGGATGACCATAATTTGTGCTATATTCCAGGGTAGAAAGGGCTACTATAAAATAACAAAACACAGACCTTGTTGGGAGGAAGAAAAGTAAAACCCAAATAGCTATGTTTATTTCTACTTCATCCGGAGGACAGACTAGAGAGTTTGAAATGAACTGAGGAGGCCCATGCTTAAGGAAGGCCAGCTTGCCTGGTGAAATCCTAGGTGTAAAAAAACTTAAGAAGTTAAAGTAGTAATTTATTTCACAGATACGGCTTTCTGAAGATTTAGTGACATAGAATGTAGGAATGAGCCTTATTTGAGAAGAGATAATAGCAGTTAATTTGCAGGCCTTTTTTGTTTTTTAAGACAAGGCTTCTCTCAAACTCATAGAGGTCCATCTGCCTCTGGTTGCACCACCACACCCGGCTTATTTGCAAGGTTTTGATTGGCAGTGGTTTGCATGTACTTGAAATAGGGATTATCAATTTTTATGTTTTAAAAGGGCCATGGGGCTAATGACTTTAAACAATTAATACATAGGAATCTGTTAGATCATAACAGGTTCACTGTGTCTTGACTAGATAGCTGCCTTGAAATTTAGTATATGGTTGTGAACTGGCCTTGTGAAAAGTGAGCACAAGGAGAAGCAGAGAGCTCCAGAGCAACATAGTTCCCGGTGGCATTCCCCAGATTCGGCACTCTTCCTGTGAAACCTTAGGCACCTGCAGAGTGCTCTGCGCTGTGGCTGGTACTCTCTTTTGGCAGGTGCTTTTCTCCCAGCTGAGTTACCTGCTTTCACATCGATCCTTATGTTAGTGCAGTTACATAATTTACTTACTGTAAATGAATACTATGTCTTGGAAATCAAAAAGCCAAGAGAAGAATTTTGAGTGTTTTTATTCATTAAGAAATGATAAATGTAATGGTGGGTCGGGGGAAATAGCGTTCATAAAGAAAAGTTGGGAACTGGAGAAGAGTTGGCTTAGTAGTTAAGAGCATTTGTTGCTCTTGCAGAAAACAACCTGGTTTCTGTTCCCAGCATCCATACAACCATGCGTAAGACCAGTTCCAGGGAGATTACCAGGCATGTACTTGGTACACATATATATACCGGCAAAACATTATCATGTACAAGGTAAAGTAAATATATAGAAAAAGAAAAGCTGGATGGTGCTGTACTGGTAAGCCCAGCTTTGGGGAGGCTGAGACAGGAGAATCTGTAGGTTCACTGCCTAGTCAGCCTGACCTGCTTGGCAGGTTCCAATCCCTGTCTTGAGTGAAGTGGCTTCTGAATTGTTTCTGAGGGTGACACGAAAGGTTGTGTATATGCACAGAGACACACTATAGAATAATCCTTCTATAAACATTTTGTATTTAAGTTGTTTTCATGTAGTAGATGTGCTTTAAAGAACCAGTGACAAAATAAATGATGTATTCTGGCCTATGTGAGAAAGAACATTGATAGAGGGACCGGATCTATGGCGAGTATCAAAAGAAGGAATACATAACAAGTTTTAAGTATGCACACATTAATTTTTGAAATTACCTATTTGCTTTTTGCAGTTCCTTTCAATTGCATGGGATACAGAGCTTCTTACTCTGCTTAGCACACAGGAAGAACATTTCAGGGTGGTTGAGAAAGAGTAGCTGCAGAAGCAGAAGCACCATGCCAGAGGGGAGAAGGCAGAGCAGCAGCCTCACAGTTGGGCTGTGCTGTGCTGCTGAGAGATCCATCCAGCGTTACAGTGGGGAGACTGTTAAATGCTGGTGAGGCTGGAGACAAGAGCAGGTTGTGGAAAGCATATGTCTGGAAAACAGTCCCTAGACTGGCTCCCAGGAGCAAGGTCATGAGGTCATCCAGTCTGGGTTGGCTTCTCCTCCTCATGTCACAGTTTTTTTGTCTTTTGAGTCAATATTGAATTATTTTTATAAAAGGTGACTTATTTTTCTATGTATGAGTGTTGTTTTTTTTTTTTTTCCTGAGCATATGTCTGTGCATTGAATGTGTGCCTCTTGCCCTTGGAGGCTAAAAGATCTGGAACTTGTGAGCTGCTATGTGGGTGCTGAAAACTAAACCCAGGTCCTCTGCAAGTGCTCTGCTCATAATGATTGAGCCATCTCTCTAGCCCCAGGCTTTTTGAAACAGTTTACAGGGGAAATGTTGAAGATGAGGAAAGACAGGAAATGGGATCCAAAGATCATAGGTGGGGAACTAGTATATAGAGCCATTGAACCTTAAGTTGGTTGTTTGGGTTTTCTGCAAAACCTTTTAATGTAGTAACTTCTGGGAACAAAACCCCATTCATTTTCATGTTTTTCTTTCTTTTTCTAAAAGCTGTCATATCCAGGCTATATTTAGGCACCTTGTCTTCATTTATGAGGTGTGATTTTTTTTTCAGAAGCAATATGGGATTATAATTGCTAGGAACTAGTTTTCTTTTACTAAAATATTAAACATAGATACCATATTTTATCTATATACTTTTATTATTTGTATGCACTTATTTATTTATTTTTTAAATAGAAGAGATTTTTTAAATATTTATTTATTATGTATACAATGTTCTGTCTGTGTGTATGCCTGCAGGGCAGGAGAGGAGAGGGCACCAGATCTCATTACAGATGGTTGTGAGCCACCATGTGGTTGCTGGGAATTGAACGCAGGACCTTTGGAAGAGCAGGCATTGCTCTCAACCACTGAGCCATCTCTCCAGCCCCTTATTTATTTATTTATTTATTTATTTATTTATTTATTTATTTGTTTGTTTGTTTATTTATTTATAAGGCAGAGTTTCTGGTAGTCCTGGAACTCACTCTGTAGACCAGGCTGGCCTCAAACTCAGAGATCAGCCTGCCTCTGCCTCCTGAGTGCTGGGATTTAAGGCGTGTACCACCATTGCCTGGCTATATATTTTATGTATACACAAAAATATTAAATTTGAGAAAGAAGGCTGTATTTTATATATCATAAGATGGTTTATCAGCATTTATAATGCTGTTAAATAAGTTATTTATTCATTTCTCTTATTCAGTTGTGAGGTACAGTCTTGTTTTGTTATCCAGGGTGGCCTTCAACACTAGGGCTCAAAGTAATCCTCCTGCTCCCACCTCCCAACCAAAACTGGAACTGCAGGTATGCCTCACCCTCAGCTCATTCTTTGGCTTTTAGTTTTTAAGGAAAGTGACTTGAATATTTGTGTAACAAGACTTGAGGAAATATAGTAAGGGCTGTAGGTTAGGGCTTTGAACAAGAGCAGTTGCCATTCTGTAACTGCCCCCTGCTTTGTCATCAGCAAATGTTGCCCTCTAGACATGCATTGCCTGCTGGGTTTCACTGCCCTTCATTACACATTACAGATACTCTTGCTATTGCATTTATTGGCTGATTAATAAAGAAGTTATCTTTTTTCCCCAAAGTGAGGTTTTGATTGAATAGTCTATGAAACGGGATCATTTTAGTTTTTAGAGCAATTAGCCTTCCTTAGGATAAAGAAGTAAATACTGGGGCTGGAGAGATGGCTCAGTGGTTGAGAGCATTGCCTGCTCTTCCAAAGGTCCTGCGTTCAATTCCCAGCAACCACATGGTGGCTCACAACCATCTGTAATGAGGTCTGGTGCCCTCTTCCGGCCTGCAGGCATACACACAGATAGAATATTGTATACATAATAAATAAATAAATATTTTAAAAAAAGAAGTAAATACTGTTGTTTTCTTGCATTCATTCATTCATTCATTCATTTATTGTTTTGGTTTTTTTCAGCCAGGGTTTCCTGGCTTCGGCTGTCCTGGAACTTGCTCTGTGGACCTTGAACTCAATATCACTTGCCTCTCCGGGAATTAAAGGCATGTGCAACCACTGCCTGAATGTTTTTTGTTTTTTAAACTAATCACTTAATGTGTTATATAAAGAATGCAGACACATGTTTGAGAAATTTTATCCCCAATAAGGGGCAGAAATCTACATTTGAATGGGTAATAGGATATGAGGTGCAGTCTTGAAGACAAAGGTGAAGTGAATAGAAATTTTTTTCCTGTTCAACAATTAAATGATGAGTTCTCCATGATAGATTTTTATTTTATTTTATTTTATTTTTGGTTTTTCGAGACAGGGTTTCTCTGGCTTTGGAGCCTGTCCTGGAACTAGCTCTGTAGACCAGGCTGATCTCGAACTCACAGAGATCCTCCTGCCTCTGCCTCCCGAGTGCTGGGATTAAAGGCGTGCGCCACCATCGCCCGGCTTCCATGATAGATTTCTTAAGAGGATATCTGGATCTTGAAGGTCTTCTGTGTTGGGCCACTGTTTCCGAATTCCATGAAACATTTTCTTTTCAAATGTAGATGGCTGAAGATTTTTATGGGAAGTGTCAGTGGTCTCAAAAGTTAGCAAACTGCCAAGAGAGGAGGGAGTACATGGATGCAGTTTCTAGGGTGCAAACAATAGAAAAGATTGGAACTAGGCAGCCCTGCTTTTTGTCAGGACAATTTCAGTACATCTGAATTGTTGCAAAATTACTTTTATCTTTCTTTGGATTCTCTATGCACTTTGTTTTGTTTGAGACATGGTCTAGCCATGTATGTAGTCCAGACTATCCTCTAACTTGGGATATTCCTATCTCCACCTCCTAAGAGCTAGATAACAGGTATGTATCACCTTATGCACATCTTCTGTAAAGAGATGGCTTGAGTAAGCAGAGACACACAAATTGAATTGCAGTAGCTTGACAACAAATGAACAGGACCGAGCAGCAGACATCTATGCAGGGATGGAAGAAAGCACAGATAAGCCAGCCAGGCACAGTTGAATTAGTCAAGAAAATGATGGCATACTGACTGTTAGGTGAGACTTTGAAAGTCTTGGGACATTAAGCCTAGATTCCCCCAATATATATTAGTTAGATGGCTAACTTTTCATAAGGATTTCTTTAACGTTTCCATTAAAACCTTTTTTTGTCTTATGCTCTCCCAGTTTAAGTTACTTAAAATAATTGTTTGTTGTCTTGAACCCTGCAGAGACTCCAAGTAACTACTATAGCTTTTTCTGATTTTCCTGAGTTTCCTTAGTGGCAAAGGAAGATATACATAAATCAACCAAGTCTGCATTTTCGGACAATAATCCTAATGTGGTTGTCTCCTTTTCTGCCTGGCTTTTACTTTTGTGAAATTGTGTGAAGAGTTTATAGAAACAACTTCTCATGTTTAGTGGAAAAGGACACAGTACAGCATAAGTGCAAGAAGGTCTGCATTTTGCCAGGCTGTGATTGACTGCATGCTGCAACTTTTTGGAAGTAAAATTCCAGGGCCATATAAATTCCATTACAGCCACATGCAAAATGAAAGATAGGAATCTTTCATGTTGTTTTTCCTTATAAGCAATACTGGAGTGGTGATTTGAAGTTTGTCAGAATATTAATGAGTAAAATAACATCTTCCCTAGGAGAGACTTACCTAATGAGATGACCCAAACTCTCAGGTTTGCTTGTTTTGTTTTATATTAATAAGAATGCCAGCTAAAAATGTTTCCATTTAAGTGTCCTCTGTAGAAGTTAGTGAATGAAAATGAGGGCATGACTCTGGGTATAGTTGATGAGAAGGGTTTTATTGTAGATAGAAAGGAGAGAACAGTCAGACTGAACCAAGCCATGGGGAGTAGGGTGAGAGAGGAAGAGAAGAGAGACCAAGTGAATCAAGAGAGGAGCCATGAACCAAGAGGCCAAGAGCCCAAAAGGGCATGTAACCAAAATGACTGAGTATATAGCACTTAGAAGCTGGGAAAATGAAAGCCCAGCCTCTGGGCTGGAGAGGTTTAGGATAGGTGGCAGGATGGTAAGTGCTAGGAGGAGCCGTAGGTACTGAGTGAGACTGGTCCCGGGTTTCTCTGGGACCTGACAGCTAGTATGACATAAAAGCAACTGTAACTATTAAACTGTGTCTATATTTGATTAATACATAAATTCTAAATTAGATTTTTTATTGCTGTAACATTTAAAAGTAAAATTTTGATATATTTCTTGTGAATAGATACCTTCCCAGTCAGATTTTGCTAATAAATTGTTGTATCTTGTGTCTGGTTTTATTAACCCTGTCTGATTTTATCAACAGCAAAAACAACTCAAACTATAAAAAACAAAACAATAAAACACACCCATAAAGGTGGAGCACTCGGGAGGAAGAGGCAGATGGATCTCTGAATTTGAGACTATCCTGGTCTACAGAGCAAGTTCTAGAATAGCCAGGACTATACAGAGAAATCTTGTCTTTGAGGGTTGGGGAGGAATCAAACCCTTCTTAGCTAGAGAGATGGCTCTGCAGTTAAGAGCACTGGCTGCCCTTCCAAAGCATCTGGGTTCAGTTCCCTGCACCCATATGGCAGCTCACAACTGTCTTCAGTTCCAGGGAATCTGGCACCCTCACACAGGCATACATGCAGGCAAAAATAAATAAAAATCACAATTTTCCCATCATTGGCGTTTTCAGTAGAAGCACAGGTGTGTATGCATAAAGAAATTTAGAATAATCAGTTTGCTGGTGGCATCTGCTTAGGAGTGTGCCAGTACTGGGTGCCAGTGTAGATGTACAATCAAACAAGGAGTGAACTGAGATTGAATTTGTTACTCTCATCTGCCAGTACCTTTGAGTGGTACATTTACTATTAGAATACTCGTTGAAGAGGCTATTATAGAGACACTAAGTCTGAAAAAAGCTAGAGTTGCAGCCTTCCTGGAGATAGTAGTCCTTAGATCTGTAAATACTTCCACTACTGAAGATGAATTCTGTTTGTAATCTGTATGAAGTAAACAAAACCAGTTGCTGCCCCTGAGGAGTCCCCAATTACTTTTGTGTGTATAAAGCCAAAATGCATATTTCCAAGATGTCAGAGTGATGCTGACAGCTGTGAGAGAATAGGATCTCGCAGCACGGAACAAATGAATGAGACATTCCAGTTCCCATCCTGTCTTACTTTCTTACAGCTCTTGAGATAGAAAGTGAATGTCACTAAGAGCCTTTTTCTAGCCCCCAAATCCTGCAGGTGTGTTTTAGTAACTCATTATTAACTGCTTTGACAATCCCATCCACCCCAAATTTATTTAGTTTCAAAGAGGTCAAAGTCTAAGAACAATTTGACTTTTAAAATTGATTTCCTGAGGGATTCAAACAGTACCTAAAGCAGGTCTGAAGGCCTATTTTTCTTCTTATTCAGGGAAATTTGTTTACTTCTAGTTGAATATTCATTACTGTTTCTAACTTGCAAAATTTATTTTTATGTGTGTACATATATATATATGCTTGTGTTTGTGTGTGCACATGCACACATGAGTCCACAGGCCCAGGCCCCCACCCATGTCAGGGTGCATTCAAAGTGAGGACAGTCCACTGGAGTTCTTTCTTTTCTGTTACCCTGTGAGATCCCAGAATCAAGCGCAAGTCTTGAGTCTGTGCTCAAGTGTTACTCTGAGCCGTCTCATTGGCCCCTCATTTAACTTTATTTTTTTATTCTAAAAGTTGGAATTCTTTGAGTAACTGCCCATATAGTAGAATTTTGTCCTTACCCTTGTGTTCCAACCCTGAACTTATTGGTCCCAGTCATGAGACTGAGAAGAGACCTTAGTAAACTTCATACTTAAAGTCATTGTATAAATACTGACGGTAGAGTAGAGTACTTGGCCAGCACTGCAGTTGGCCATTTGTTTTTTACTGATACTGAAGAAAGCATCAGTGGGCTGAGTTGTACTGTTGTATCCTTGCTACAGTGTTCATTTCTCTGCAGTATATAAGAAGTATAACTTCAATCATACATTGTTAATCTCTTGGTTTCTTTCTAGTTTCTTTTGTTTTTTAAATAATTAAAAAGATGTTAATTTAAAATAGAATTTTATTGTCTATCATTTTATATGATGCTTTTTTGTCCCTTTTATTTTGTAGGTTTTGTCAATTCTTCAAAAGATGCAATTGATTGTACTAGTTTCTGCTTTTCTGTAGTTAAATGTCTTATTTCCTTTTATGGCTAAAGCCAACACAGTCATTGTTCATAAAATGGTTTATGTGTTTTATTTCATCAGGACACATTTTAAGCATAAATAAACATGCTGTTTTAAGTGAGTATCAGTAATACATCCAAGTTATACGTGTGTGCTTATTTTTTTCTTTTTAGATTTAAATACATAAAGATAAAAGGACAGTATTAGGACCCTCACTCAGCTGACTTGTCTAGCAGGTTTCAGCTGCTGCCATCCTGTGGTTTTGTCCTCCCCCCCTTTTAAACTTTACTAGTATATTTAAAAAACAAAATTCAGATTCTATAACTTTGCCCATTTCTGTAATAAACTGCCTAACAAGTAATTAAAGGAAGGGAAGATTTTCTGGCTTAGAGCTTGAGGCCATAAATTCTTGGTTAGAAAGGCATAGTAGTAGTATCAGGAGGTAGATCAGTCATAAGCATCCTAGGTTAGGAAGCAGAGAGGGTACAGTAAATGGGGCTGAGCTATAAAATCCCAAGACCTGCTCCCAGTGACTCATTTCCTCCAGCATGACTCCACCTCCTGAAGTTGCATAACCTTTCAAAACTGTGCCACCTGCTTGGGACCAAGTGTTTATAAATACATTAGTCTATGGGGGAACTTTTTACATTCGAACTGCAGTATAGATGTATATGTGTATTTCGTTCCACAAGCTGTTTATTTGTTATAGGATAAGTCTTTGACTGTAGTCAAGGTTGGTCTTGAACCCTCAGGTTACCCTTCCAACTTGGCCTTCTAAGTAACTATGTCTGTTGGAGTAGTTTCACCATAATCAATGAATAAAAGATTTTGGTTTATGTCTCTTATAGGCAAGGCCATTTTAAATAGACAGAACTGGAACCTCTTGATTGAATTCACTAGAATCACTACCATTCTGTAGTATCCTTTTTGTCTGTGCACTGTTTTTTTTTCCTATATCCAAGATGAAATTTTAAATTCAGTTTGACTCAAAATCTCAACAGTTCTCACATTACACTAGATTATTTTGGTGGAAGTTTCTGTAGTTTGTATATTTTTCTCCCCTTATAAAATAAATGTGTTGTATTTTTATAGAAATGAGGTCATTTTCTTGTTCCACATTTTGGATTTAGCTGATGGCTTGATATGAATTTCTTCAGTATTCTCTTTAAATAGGGAGTCAGATCTAGAAATTTGATTAAATATCATGGTTTTGTCTTATTTCTACAAAAGTGTTTCACAGATGGTACTGTTGTCCATCAAGAAAATAATGCCTGAAGTTCCTATAACAAGACCGAAAAATAGCCCCAGTCAGTATTTTATTTGCCATTTATAAAATTTTCATCAGCTATGCAGTCAAAAAATTTATCCACCCTGCTCCTCCTGTGAGATGTCTCCATTGTTGGTGGGTTTTTGTTTGTTTTCTAGTCTGGCTCATGTTGTCTGTCTGGGCTGACTTGGAGTTCGGTCTTCTGGCCTCAGACTCCTGAATGCTGAAATTACAGTCCTGATGTCACTGTGCCCAACACTAAATTTTGAATATTTTCATTTAAAATAACTTGTTCTCCATTAACTAAGGCTTTTCTTCCTTTGGTAACTGTTTTGTCATGAAATGTGATTCATCTAGGGGAGGTGAAGTGCATGATTTCCCTCACTAATATTTAGGGTAATGAGTTGGTACCCTAGCAGATTCCAGAGGCAAGCTCTATACAGGTGATATGTTTAACCTTCAGGGATTTTTATATACCATATTTTATATACAGTCAAGACCACTTCTGCTATGTCTTTAGTGTTCTTGAAGTGTGACCCCATTTATCTTGAATAGATTATTTTCATAGTAAAATGTTCCAGGTTCATCTCATAAGGAATTTCTGTGAGGAAAAAAATCAACCTGCTTGATGTTAATGGCCTTGTAACTTTTTTTTTTTTTAATGTTGAGTCTCATGAACTCATTTGGCCCCAAACAGCTGAGGATGACCTTGAACTCCAAAGCCTTCTGCCTCCATCTTCTGAGTTGTATTAAAGGGAGATGGCACCACACCTAGTTTATGGAGTGCTGGGAATCTAACCCTACATCTCTAGTTCCTTTTGTCTTCTGAGCAACTTACTCTTTGCTTGTGTATGTATGCGTTATGTGGTGTGTATTTGTGTACATACACATAAGTGTGCATATGTGCACATTTATATGTATGTATGGAAGCCAAAGGTCAACATTAAGTGTCTTATCAACTTTTTTTTTTTTTTGAGACAGAATCTCTGAACCCGAGTTTCAAAGTTAGGCTAGAGTAGTTAGACAGCAAGCCTCAGGCAGATCTTCTTCCTGTTGCTGCCTCCCCAATGGTGGGACTGCACCTGACTTTTTTTTTAAGTATCATTGTGTTTTTTTTTTAATATTTTTTATGGTTTATTTAACTTTATTTTATGTGCATTGGTGTGAAAGTGTCAGATCCCCTGCAATTGGATCTTCAGACATTTGTGAGCTGCCATGTGGGTGTTTGGAATTGAACCCTCTGGAAGAGCAGTCAGTGCTCTTAACCACTGAGCCATCTCTCCAACCCCTGCACCTAGCTTTTTATGTGGATGCTGGGGATCTGAAATCATACTCAGTACTAAGTACCTTGTTGACTGAACCATCATCCCAACTTCAAGCAGCCTACTCAATCCTCAGTACCATTCAGAGAAGAAAATAAAGTACTGTAACAGCAAAAACCAAACTGAACAAGGTACAGAAACACAGTTAAAGTCAATTAAAGCCCATAATGCCTGTGGAACAGAAAGTGACAACAATAATGTATGCATATGCTGTGAAATTAAAGTGGTTTCAGTTAAAGGTGAGGAAAGTAAATAGAGAGGGACCTTAGGAAGCATAACTAAAATAAAGGAGGAGGAAAGAGTTTCTAAAAGTTAGCACAGCAATGAAAATAAAGGATTAGATAGATATAAGAAAGTGGGAAAAATAGCTCTAAAAGTTAAAATACTATTCAAAGTATAGTAAAAAGGAAAGAAAAGCCAAAAGGCCTGTAGGAGTAGTTTTTCTCTGGGTTCTCCAAAATTGGATTCTCATGGTGGGTGGCGTCAGTTAAACTTGGAGACTACAGTTTATGTTGATACTGAGCACATGCTAGATGGTGTCAAGCGGCTGTCGCTTCAGTCTTCACTTTAGTAGCTTCTCTTATTTATGTGCCAGGAGCCCCTGGTGGCCACACTTAGCTCTAGAGCCTGTGAGCTGGGCAGGTTCTCCCCTCCTCTCCCAGGCCCCCAAACTGTACTCTGAGACTTACTCTCAAGTGCTTTGGAAATGAGGGAAACAAACAGCACTGAGATCTATACAGGTGGACTTGTATGCTATAAGATAAAGCCGTAGTCTAGGGCTTCAGGATTGAGCTGCAGCAGCAGAGCTGTAGACAGGGTCTCCAGAGGTTGATCCATTCCCTGCTCTCGGGCTGAGGTTATCAGGTTTAGATGGGACTACCTTGCCCACTCCCTGGTTGCACACTGGATACTGTGCTGCTTCCTTTTGCATCCTTTCCCATCACTCCCCCTTGGGCTTCCTTTTTTACTCTGATTCTTTAAAAGTGTTCCTTGTTACTCTGACAACTCAAGACACAGCTTCTACTCACCACACTCTGAAACTCAGACCTGTAGTGTTTAATATACCTAAAATCTGCCCTTCAAAATGGACCTCATTGGCCTGGGGAGATGGTTCAGTAACACTTGCTGCACAAACATGAGGACCTGAATAAGTCTTAGTTACTCATAAAACAGTGGACATCTGTAACCCCAGCATTGTGGGTGCTAGAGACAAGAGGTGCTAGAGACTAGGGTTAGCTGTCATTTGGCCTCCAAATTTTGGAGAGGCTGTCTCAAGGATGTAAGACAAAGTGATACAGCAAGGCACTTGATATTCTCTGGCCTCCATGTGCATACATACCCACACACTTAAAACAGAGCTGCCCTCCTTCCACCTTTACTAGGTTTTGGGGGATGGATGGAGGAGTGCTAAATAGTTTTTCCTTGCTCAGGTGATTCAGAATAATCTACATACATAACTTTTATAATGCTTATGTTTAGGACTGGGGATGTAGCTAAGGTGGCAGAATACCTATCTAGCATGCTCAAGGTCCTGGGTTCAACTCCTAGCACAGCATAAAATGGAGGCAGTAGAGTCAAAAGTTTAGAGTCATTTGACTATGTAGCAGGGTCAAAGCCAGCCTGAGCTACAATCCTTAGGGGGTCATGGGGCCTCATGAGCTCCCCTACTATGGCAGGTTGATGGCCCCAATCTTGTACCATAATCATAGCTGTTGTGGGCTCAAAAGTGTAGTGGCTGTGTCATGTCCAACAGAGAACATTCGAGAACATTTTCCTTTGGTTCTTACAGCCTTAGGGTAGGTGATTGTAGTCCCATTTATGACTGAGTGTGCAGCAGTTACAGCTGCCACTGCAGCAGAAGTTTCTCAGGCCAAAGTTGACAGATCTTGGACACAAGCCTAATTATTTAGAAGGCAAATTGTTGGGCATATCATGTCTCTATTGAAATAGCAGTAGTTCTTCACCAGGGCCTATGGCTTTTATGGTCCCGGCTTTTGACCAGAGTTAATGAGACCAGAAGTGAATACCTACTCCCCCACCCAGTGGAGTGGGTCTCAGTATCAGCCAGAATGAGATTGGTTACTCCTGTAGCAGATGTACCTCTTTCGTGCTTGTGGGACACACCCTGCCTAACTCTTTGATAATATACCATGCAGGACCCACCTCAAAGTAAGGCTTGGTGATAATTCTCCCCCAGAAGCCTGCATAGCCTGTTCTGGCACTGTGAAGGCTAGCCTTCAGGGAGGAAGTTTTTTGGTTTTTCAAGACAGGGTTTCTCTGTAGCTTTGGAGCCTGTCCTGGAACTACCTCTTGTAGACCAGGCTGGCCTCGAACTCACAGAGATCTGCCTCCCAAGTGCTATGATTAAAGGCAGGCACCACCACCGCCCGGTGAGGTAGCTTTTTTTTTTTTTTTTTTTTTTTAAATCTCAGTTCCAGTTTGATTTCTCTATGGCCTACAACTGGACCATTTAATGTCTTCAGCAATAAGGCTATCTAGTCTGGTGAGCCGTCAGCCACTGCGGCAGTTTCCTCTCCTGATTGGTGTTCTCAGGTCTTCCTGATGAACTACTTGGCAGGGAGTAGTAGCTGGGGAGAGGGAAGGTGGAGTCGCTGGACTCTTCATTTAATAACCTATGGCTTCTGGGATTCAGATTATCTGCCCATGCAGGATACCTCAGTTCAACCCCTTATTTATAAACTGGTTTACCAAGTATCAGTTTTCCTTAAGGCTTTTTCATAGATCCTTAGTTTTGGCTGACTTCTCCCTAACCCTCTCCTGTTTCCTTATTTCCTTCTTAAAACTTTGTACGCCCTGGTGTTCCCCTGCCACCCTCATAGCACATATGTTCTAACACTATCCTTCTGGGGCTGCTTGTTACCTGTTTTGAAATTTCATTTCTCGGGGCTGGAGAGATGGCTCAGAGGTTAAGAGCATTGCCTGCTCTTCCAAAGGTCCAGAGTTCAATTCCCAGTAACCACATGGTGGCTCACAACCATCTGTAATGAGATCTGGTGCCCTCTTCTGGCCTGCAGGCATACGTGGAGTCTAAACACTGTGTACATAATAAATAAATAATTTTTTTTAATTCCCTTTCTTTTTCGAGTCAGGATCTCGTTATGCAGCCCTAGCTGGTCTGGAGCTCGCTTTGTAGATCTTTCGGTCTCATGTCCCAAGTTTTGGGATTAAAATGCCTGGCTGAAATTGCTTTTGATAATCAAATAATTCCATTAATTAAAGTATTAGAAATTAGAACCAGGTGTTTGAGAATAGGGAGAAAATTATAGCGGTGAAAAAACCTTCAACATCCTTAGCTGTTGGGTAATGCACTTATAGCCATTTTAAGATTCCATCTCCTCCCCGTCAGAATGCCTCTCACTAAGGAAGCAAATAATGGAGCTGGAGAGATTGCTGAGGGATTTGTGAGCACTGGCTGACCTGAGGATTCAAGTTCAATTCCCAGCCTCCACGTGGCAGCTCACAACTTTAACTCTAATTCTCGGATCTGACACCTGGTATCACCACTTTCTCTCCTATGGAACCTACATTCAAAATCCCTTCCCTTCCCTCTCCCTTCTGTGTCACAAACTAAAAAGAGGATCATAAGAGGACATGAAGAGATCTTAGGGAGATGGGAAATAGGAAATGGAATACTAGGAGAAGAAAGAGGACCCAGCTGGAGGGTACTGGACATGGGAGGGGATAGTGGGAGAGGGGAATGAATGAGGTTGAAGTGTAATGAGGTGTGTGAAGATGTTGTGATCAAACCCATTACTTTGTAATGGTTAATAGCTTAAAATAGTAATAAGTGAAAAAACCTGCATGAATATATAATGAAACAAAAACGAGTTACTTACTTTTGTATTCCTCACCCCCCGACCTTCTGGTAATTGTTTTCAGAAGTAACTGAAAAGGTATCTAGCCCACATTGAACTCTTTATCTTATTTGTGAAGCATTAATCTTCAACTTGGAACTAAATGTTTAGGAATCCTCACAATAAAAGTCATGAAAGTTGTCTCTTCCTAAGTCATTTTTGAAAGTTAGATTAGAGAGTGTTTCCCAAATCCTCTAGTGTTTGTACAACTGTACTGAAATGTTTCCAGTTTCTTTCTAGTGAAATCACTTCCTTTGCAGTTATTCTTTAATGTAGCTCTGGCTTGCCTGGAACTTGCTGTGTAGACCATACTGGTCAAACTCACTATTTTCATGCCTTTGCTCTGCATCCCTGACCACAACTGTTGTTGATGAAAGTAAATCAATGGGACCATTCAAAAACTATAAGATAAAAATTTGGGATTCATAAAAATAATTTGTTTTTAGCATTAGTGGATTCCGTGGTTTTCTAGTTTTTTAATATATACTTAGCTGAGGTATACATGTGAAATGGCTCTTATAATCAGTCACCTCATGTTACGTTAAGTGTACATCAAGAGCATATGGAATCTACTTTCATAGCATACGTATGTGTACAAGAATTGCCAGCCCTGTGTTGTATTAGATCAGGAGACCTCATAATCCTCAATCACTGCATTGTTGTGCCCTTTGACCTGTGACTTCCTATCTTCTCTTTCCTTCCCATTCCCTGAAAACTACCATTCTCTATTTCTCTGTGTGTGTGTTTGACTAGGATTGTACTGTATTTGTAAGTGAATTCATACAGTGCTCAACTTCCAGTAATTGCTTTAGTTTTCCTTAGCCAGATGTCTTCCAGGTTTATCTGTTCATTATGTTCAGCAAGCAAGACTCCTTCCCTCCTTCCCCTTTTCCTTCATCTGCTGGGGATTCTCTTACTTGGCTAGTGTGAGTGATACTGCAGTGGGCATAGGCTGTCTTCAGGAGGAACTTACTGCTTTTCCTTTGGATGGATACCAAAAAATGGAATTGTTGGATCATGTAGTGTAGTAGTTTTATTTTTAAAGTTTTGAGAAACCTCTCTACCATTTTCAGTAATGGCCACACAGTCCTTCCAGCAGCATTCTCTGTTCTCCACACCCATGCCAACACTTGTTAGCGCTTGTCTTTTTAGAACTGTCCTAACAGGTGCATGGTGGTACTTTTTGTGGTTTTAATTAGCTTTTCCCTGATGATTAGTGAGGTATTTGAATGTCTAAGTATGCTTGTCATTCTCCATTGATGGGGGGGGGGGGTTCTTACATTCTTTGGCCATTTTGAAATTAGTTTATTTGGTTTTTACTCTTGAACTATGAATATTCCTCGTGTGCCTTGAATATTGACCCCTCAATTTTAGATTTTAAGATGAATTCCTGGGCTTTTTTGTGTTGGCCCACAGTTTCCAAGTTTTCTGATTTCAGCTTCACCTGGTTAGTTTGAAGGAGAAGCTTGCTAAGGCCTCAGTGAATAACATGAATTTTCTGGGCAGTTGTTTCTAAACTATTTGGGATCCAGAAGGGTGAACAGATATTTTAGAAGTATTTTTAGATTTAGTAGTTTAAGAAAAATTAGTCAAAGTGCTGGGTATAGTGGCTCACACTTGGGATCCCAGCATTGGGGAAACTGAGGCAGAAGGGTTCCAGTGAGTTGGAGGCAACCTGGACTATATAGTAAGTTCCAGGCTTGCTTGGGTTACAGAGTTAGACCATCTCAAAAATAAAACAACAAAAACTGGTGCTTCTTTTTAAGTGACCCTTTCACTCCTTGTCATTCTCCAGCGTCCTGAGGTTGGCATTATACTTCTCCAGTGGAGCCCATGACTTCTGATCAGGACGCTAAAGTTGTGGCTGAACCGCAGGCACAGCGAGTCCAGGAGGGCAAGGACAGCTCTCATCTGGTAGGTGCTGCTGGAAAGAGGGAAGCCCAAGGGCACAGGCATCCATCTCTTTTTCTGATAAGGAACTCTACGCTGAACTTTGACTCTTAGAATAAGCGTATCGAGTAAGTCGTACAGAGGCAAAAGGACTTCTTACTCATCCAGTGTTCTGGCTGAGATCCCTACACCCCCCAGTAGCTCATAGCCTCTTACTATAACTGCAGCTTCAGGCCATCCAGTGGCCTCTGAGGGCACCTGCGCCCAAGTGCAAATACTTGCATGCAATGGACTTAAAAATAATCAATTTTTTAAAACTTTTAATCCTAGCTGAGTAGACAGGTAGATGAATATGAGTTCCAGGCCAGCATGATCTACAGAGTTCCAGGATAGCCAGAGCTACACAGAGAAACCTTGTCTCAAAAACCAAAACAATAACAAATTTAATCCTGTCAAACAATAATATTTAAAGTTCTAAGTAGTGTTGGGAAAAGTAGCTTTTTTAAATCACCCCTGTTGAAACTATCAGAAATTTCACTTAGTACTTCATTTTAAAGCTTCTCTCTTCTTTTGAATATACTTATTTATAATTTTTTTGCAATGTAAAAACATGCATTTCTCCGCCCCCCCCCCAGTGGGTTTGGTTTTGCTTCTTAATATGGTTTGAAATTATGTTTTCTTTATGTTAGAATGATGGAGTTTTTTATGTTTTCAATTTTACAGATGAATGGTCCTATATCGCAAACCACCTCTCAAACAAGTTCCATCCCAGCTTTGACTCAGGTAATTCGTTTTCTAGATTTATCACAGATTGTCTAGCCACAGTCAAGATTGCCAGATATGGCATTATCCCAAATATGTATTGTAAAAAGAATTAGAAAAATGTTTAGGTCTGTCAAAAGGAGGACCCATTTGACAATGTGCCCTTGAATGTGTTAAGTGTTGATTTTGTCTCTTTTTCACAATGGAAGTGTCAGATACATTTATTCTCAAGTATTCTTGACAGTGTTTTCAGTTCATCTGAATTTAGCTAATGTAATTGATTTTTTAGAGTACGCAAGTCAAATTCTAAATAATAACAGAATAAGGACATAGACTGAATATATAACTCTGTTGATATATATATTTTATACTACTAAAAATATTTAACCTGTAAGATACTGCGCTAAAAGCAGACGGTTGTTATTTTGTTTCTTTTTTTAGGTTTTTTTTTTTTGAGACAGGGTTTCCCAGTAGCTATGAAACCAGTCCTGAAACTCACTCTGTAGACCTTGAACTCACAGAGATCCACCTGCCTCTGCCTCCCAAGTGCTGAGAATAAAGGCGTGCCCCACCACTGCCCAGCTCAGTTGTCATTTTTAAACCAAAAAAGTATTGGCTGTTTTCAGACCATCATGCTTTCTGACTGTGAGCCTACTATTCAGTATGTAGATACGTAGTAATTAAACATTCACTCAGAAACAATGTCATCAAAAGACATAGTTTGTTGATGGGTGGGATGGGGTGCAGGAGGTTAAACCTTGCATAAGTCCAGCAACCACTCTACCACCAAGCTACATCCCAAGACAGTTCCTTTGGTTTAGTTCTCTTATCTTGTTATCTTTAAGTAATTTTAAAGAATTATTTCTGATTGGGCCAGTAGGATGGCTTAGTGAATAAAGACAGTGGCTGCCAAGCCTGACAATTCAAGTTTGACCCCTGAGACCAACACTGCGAAGGGAGAGAACTGACTCCCTCAGTTTGTCCTGACCTCTACACATACACTATGACGTGTGTACACACATACATAGAAGGAATAATTAAATATAATGAAATGCTTAAGATCATTCTGACATAGTTCAGGCTTTATTGAGTTGTCTAGAGTTTAGTGCTTAAGAAGAATCAAGTTCCCATATTACAATTAGAAAAGACTTGGCACCTCTCAGAAAAACAAGCACTTCTACTAATATTGCTTGTCCTTACCCATCTTTCTCAAACAGCATCTCTGTTCATTTATGCTGAAATGCAACAGAATCAACAACTGAAAATGGCCCTGAGGCCACAGTAATTCCAC
Organism: Alexandromys fortis; assembly: GCF_014885135.2. Lineage (NCBI taxonomy): Eukaryota > Metazoa > Chordata > Mammalia > Rodentia > Cricetidae > Alexandromys > Alexandromys fortis. Next base: position 26,777,394 of record NW_026067924.1, on the reverse strand, counting down.
TAGGAACACTGACTTGGCTGCAGAAGGCAGTAGGAGTTGGATCTTGAACTCTTGCTCCTCTCTGCTAAGATGACGACGGTCATTGGCCACCACACCCAGTTTACACAGTACTGAGGCTCTCTCCTCACACATGAGGCAAATCTTCTATCAACAGATTTTATA
>NW_026067924.1:26732885-26777171 GCF_014885135.2 Alexandromys fortis | reverse complement strand
AGAGAGAGAGAGAGGTTTTTTGTTTGTTTGTTTCTTTGTTTTTCGGGATGGTTTCTCTGTGTAGCTTTGTTGACCAGGCTGGCCTCAGACTCACAAAGCTCCTCTTACCTCTGCCTTCTGAGTGCTGTGATTAAAGGTGTATGCCAGTACGTCTAGCAAGATTAAACTTTTAAGTAGCTGTAAAATGTAGAATTTAAAAAAAAAAAAGTTCATTGTTGCATGTGCACGTGTGTGTGTAAGAGTGCAAGTGCACCTGTTCCAGAGCAAACGTGTGCAGGTCAGGTGTTCCATCTGGGCATTGAACTCAAATTATTAGGTTTGCACAGCAAGTGGGTACACTGCAGACTGGTAACTGTAAGTGTTTAAGTTCCTGGTATTGTTTTCTTTAAAGGAAATTCTTTGGTGACTACTGTCTTATGAAATAAAATCCAGGAGATACTGAAATACTTGAAAAAAAAAAGACCAGAATTTTGAAATTTCTTCTGGCTGTGCTAATAATTTATTGTTTTTAGAATTAAATTTATGCACATAGATGTTTCTGTTTCCCCTGCTGTTCTGTACCTTTACATTCCAAGTGCCGTTTGGATTTCAGCACAAGGAGTCTGATGAATGCCAGGCAGGGCTCTGTTATCATTAGGATTTGGATTTGAGTGGCAGTAGCATGTGACTGCTGTGCAAGGAGTTATTTTTGGTACTGTGTGTTGGCTTCTTTTCAGAAATGATAGCAAGTTAGTGTGAGACGTATTTGTAGAAGCTCAGAAAAGGACAAGCATTGTGATGTGCGTTTTTGAATTTTCGATATGGGCTGTTGCTTCAGCAAAGAATTAAGTAGTGATAGTGACAATGAGAAAATTGGCCTGTTACAAAAATCTGTGGAAGAGAAGAAACCGGAGAACAAGATAAGTAAAACTTTATCTTCATTATTTGATACCCTTGAAGGTGAGGAGCTTCACAATGTTGAAAATGGACCCAGCCGAGCAGCCGCTGGTGTCACTGTGTGGACTAGAGGTTTTACAAGGTCTGGGCACGGACAGGATCATAGATCAAAGCAGTCACTGAATTCTAATTCCTCTTCCACATTTGAGTTCTTTCATGGGTCTGAAAATTTAGATGAGGGTGACAAGAATTTAGATAATGTTGTTATTGAAGAGAATTCTGAGATTGTCAGTGAGCCACTGTGTATGAGTAGTGACGGACAGGCTTGTTCTGAAGATGACCAGCCTTTCTCACATGTGCCCATGCCTTCTGATCAGCAGGAGGAAACTTGTCTAAGTGACCATCTGCAGTGTTACCTGGCCACTTGTAAAAACTCTTTAATAGACAAAGAAAAAGTTCTAAATGTTCAAATAAGTAGTTTTAATAAGAATAACTCTGTAGATGTATCTGCTGGAGAGTTGCAAAATAAAAGCCTTTTTTGTGTTGGTGACAAACATTGTAAGAATTCAAGGGAGAGCAAATTTTACAGTATTTGTGCTATAGATCCGGAGTCCTTGAACATGGAAGAACAGTACACTCCCATGTATGGAGCAGCTGCAGAAGAATGTCATTCAGCTGTTACTTATGAAGTTTTCCAAGTGGATTGGCCTGTAGCTAACAGAGAAGAATGTGCTGCCTCAAATACTGTACAGAGGGCAGGAGAATTAAAGCTACAGGATGAAGAACTGTTACCCCAGGATAACCTATGCCCCTGTGAAACAAAAGAAGCATTTAGGGAGAAAAGTGAATGTAGTTTGGCTATTTTGGTGGACTGTGAACCATCTGATGAAGCACACATCAGTGACCTGCAAGCTGAGTCTCTGAGGGCAAAAGTTTATGCCAAATTCCCTAAAGATCACACAGAACATAGTACATTACATAATACTGGCCTACTCCCCGAATTAAATATTAACATAGGCGGTGACTCATTAAAGTGTCCGCGTGCTGTATCTGAAGACAGAGAGAGCAGAGCTTCAGGAGTGGGAAGTCAGGTGGATGATTCACTTGTTCATTTACTCAATGACATTTCAGGTGTTGATGGGAACGGTGAGCCTGAGGCTACAACAGTTAGTGCTGGCCACAGTGTAAACTCTAAAACACAAAGAGAGCACGACTCTGAAAAGCTACGAGAGGACAGTGATTATTTTCACATCAGTGTTAACAGTCCAGGTAGGATCCTTTCCTTTGGTCTAGATAAGATCAATTTAAGCCCCAAAAGGTCAGTTTCAGCGAGTTTAGTCAATGAATATCTCCCAGTTCATGTTAATCTCAGAGAAGTTACCTTGAGCAAACCTGATGGTCCTAATCCCGTACCCCACCGGGAGCCAGTGCAGATGAAGGAGAACCCGAGAGATAGCAGTCTGGAAACTGGAAGTATCCAACTGGCAAACAGAGGTGAGATGTTCTTGTGTTCTGAAAGTGGTTCCACTTACCAAGATGAAGATAGAATGAGTATTTTAGAGACTGAGAGCCTTGGCAATAGGGAGTTGAAATGTTGGTATCAAGCAGACCTCTGTGTAGGTAGTAGGACAGAAAAGGCTCAGACAGAGACCTGTAATCTAACTCAAGTGGAATGTGAACCAGACACAGAAGGGGTGGCCCAGACGACAGATCTGCTGAAGCTTGGACTTCCACAAAGAATGCCAAGTGACAAGTCTTATGATCACTCTAGACCTCTTGAGGGCCCAGAAACACCCCCTGCTTTCATTTTCCCCTGTCCTGACACTGAAGCAAGGGAAACAGTCCTCCATAATAACACAGGAGATGAAGTGCATGTGAAGAGCTCTGTTGGTGCAGTACACAACCAATCCAGTGGGCCCTGTGCACTAGAAAAGGCTGAAAAGGAACAACAGAAGGCTAATTATAGAGAGATCAGTGAGGAGGACATAGAAAATGCCGAGTCAGATGCTAAAACAATCTTTCAGTGGGAAACAAGTGTTCCTAAATGTGAAGTTGTGCTCAGTGGAAGTACAGTAACTTGTATTGGTTCCGACATAGCAGCAGATCCTGATTGTGAAACTAATCAAATTGAAAATAGTTACAAAACAGATGGAATGAATGAATACCCAGACCATACTGCTGTACCACCTTTAAATCACAGTCCAGTGTCCCATGAAGCAGAGTGGGTTAATAGTGACAAAAGCCCAGAACTGCATTTCATTAAGTCTGAATCGGTTAAAGAAGTTTCTAGTGCCTTTGGTAACAATGCATCAGAATTGAACAAACAAAAACTAACATGCAAAGAAGAGAAAGAGAGACTTTGTTTGGATAAGGACAGTATTGATCCTAATAGCATTGACTGCTTAGGCCCACGTCGGACAAAAAGAAGAAATGCCAAATCTACCCTTAAAGAATCCACTTTAAATGGAGAGATGCAGTTTTCAAAAAATTCTGAGGTGACTTTTAAGAAAATGGCATTATGCAACGCTTCTGAGGGATATTCCTCTTTTTTTGGTGTTGACTGTATACAAGTGGATGTGCCTGCAGCTATTCCCAGGGATACTCTACAGGCAGTTCCTGCCATCCCAGCAGACAGTAAAGAGTGTGCAGTGCCAAGTGGTGACTGTGTCGCATCACCAACACAGGACATCCTAAATGTGTCTGAAAATTCCTCAGAAGTGGATTGGCACAGGATCCCAGAAGAGTTTTATATTCGTTGTTTGAATAAATTTTCCTATTACCCAACAGCAGGGCTAGCAAGTCAGGCACTTTCGGAAGAACTGACAGGTGGGTGTGGTAGATACCAAGTGGGCTTTCTCTGGGCTAACACAGCCACAGAAAACATGACAGAAGATGCACAGATATTTAGTGAGACTCTGCAAAATAAGCTCCCGTACTTAGGAAATACTTCATTTTCATTGGAGCAGACCCCTTATCCGCTGCCAGTGTCAGAGGATGGTGTTGTTTGGGAATGGCAGAATAGAGGTGGACAGTTAGTAAGTATGCTGTATCAGTGTGTGTTGTGTCATGCTCTGGCAATCTTTACCTTCTGATTGTGTTTATGAAAATTAGTTAATTTAGATTGTAGGCAGTCTGGATGCATTTGTAAGACTGTGACTGCATGAAGCATCAATTTAACCTTTTTCAAATGAGAAGTATATATTATTAATTGGTATATTTAAACCAGAGTTTAAACTGCGTTAACTGTTGGTGCTAAAGCATGCCCCACTAATTACCCCACACAGCATTGTGCAGACTTTTTTGTACGGATATTGTTTTGCTTAGTGTCCCTTACCCTTTTGAGAGGTCAGATGGACAGTAGGAGGAGTTTCAGCAAGTATTTAAAGTCACTGACAACATGTTATACTTACAAAACACAAATATATTTCAAGTGTGTCTTCTTTTTATACTGTGTCTAAAGCAGAAAATTTGCTACTTGTAACTGCCCTAAAAGCTTAGTGTCAGTAAAAACCACCTGTGTACCAACCTCAGTGGTTTGGAAGAAGCTTTGCTACTGATGTTGGGTAGCTAACTAGAGCATCTTTCTAGATCTGTAGTGAATGCTTATATTATTCAACAACAGAAAACCAATCTTGCTCATTATACAGGTGCACGGAAGTGTTAGTAATACAATAATGTTAGTAATGTTAGACATATACTCATCCCTTTTTATCTGCAGGAGATTGGTTCTAAGAGCTTATGGATACCAAAATTATTAATGATAAAAGTCCCTTTTGTGAGACACTACTGTATTTGCATATAATCTATATGCATTCTCCTGCATACTTGATATCATTCTAGAATACTTAAAATATTGGATACCATGTAAGAGCTGTGGAATAATTGCTATACTGTGTTGTTTAGGGAAATAGCAAGAAAAGGATTGTATGTATGTGTTTAGTAGGTATCCAGGATGTTCCCCCAAATAGCTTTGATGTGTGACTTGTTGAATCTGTAGATATGAAACTCATAGATACAAAAGCCTGGCCAGAAATAGAAAATTTTTTTTTCTTTATTCAGCCAGTAGTTTATTTATAGTGATTTTTATGGAATCATTAAGAAAAGCTGTTGGTAATAGGAAGGAGATAGATTTCAGTCAAATACTAAGGAGAGAGTTGTAAAATGGGACTAAATAGGTCATGTAATTGATGCTCACATTGCTCTTGTACCCACATTTGGGAATGTTACCAGAAAAGTTAACCTTTACAGTCCTTTGTTTCTCTCCTTAAGTAGTTGGAGAGGACAAAACTCTATAAACAATTAAACTTTTAAGATAATATACAAAGAATCTTTTATTTAAATGTGCACAATTAGTAGCGACTACCAATTGCTAACTGCTTTGTACATTTATGCAGCGTACAGACTGAGTGCTGTCTTTTTCCTTGTGGCTTTATGCAAGATGCATGCTTTCTGTATTAAATTGGCTTTTCAGTTGTGAGATTCTGTCTAAGCAGTATACTGATGTCTGGTATTAATTACTGTGTTTAATGTGTTGGCCTTAACTTTCAAAACTTAATTTAAGAGTCTTGTTATAGGTATTATAGAAGTAACTTTATATTGGGCTGCTGTATCTCTGCAGAGGTAGCATTGTTGTGAGTCAGAATTCAGTCTTTCCTGAGGTGTTCCCAACTCTTTACTCCATTATCTCACCTATTCTAGTTTTCCCATCTACTTTTTCCTCTCTGACACTCTTCTAGTTTCTGTTCAATATCCTGTTGGCAAGACCATTCTGTTGTACATGTGTAAAATAAAAATTTGTGAGTCAATGCTTTTTTAAGAAAAGTATAGTGTTTTGAATGTACAGCACACCAGAACCTGCTGGTGGGATGCCTCATCTTTCAGAGAGAAGCAGTGTTGCCTTTCTAGGTACAATCACTTTAGAATGTGGCAGCTAAGGTCACCTTGCTTCTGGTTTTAATAACTGTTTCCAACCCACAAATTTTCAGTGTGTGTGTGGGAATTCTGGCTCATTGGGCCAGGCAGATTAAAACTAGGAATCTTATAATCCTTTACAAGTTTCATACACCATGTTTTAAGTAAATAATAGCAGGCTGTTCTTTAATAAAAATATTTTTATGTGAATTTTGAGAAGTCAGTTCTTGAATGTTTTGTGTTTGCTTATATTAGAGCACAATTTTACCATTGGCAGATTATTTAACTTTTTTTGGTCTTAGTTTTCTTGTGAAAGGGGGTGCTGATGATACTTGCCTGTTAGGCTTGTTCTGATTGTAGTAGGAATGCAGGATGTAAGATCTCTGTTGTTGTTATTACTGAATCCTAGTTAACCACTCAGAATTGTGTAGCACTCTTCATAGCTGGCTTGAATGTAGCTGCTTAAAGAATAATGATTTTTTTCCTTTTTAAAAGTTTTCTTTTCTTTTTTTTTCTCTGTGTCATCCTGGCCATCCTGAAACTTGCTCTGTAGACCAGGCTAGCCTTGAACTCAGAGATTTATTTGCCTCTGCCTTCCAAGGACTGGAATTATAGGTGTGCACCACCATCACCTGGCAAATTCTTACTTAGATTGATTTGTTTTATTTTATGTGCATGAATATTTTACCTTCATGTATCTATGTAACATGTGTGTACCTGGTGCTAAGGAAGGTCAGAACAAGTCTTCGGTTTCCCTGGACTTGAGTAAGAGGTCGTGAGCTACCACATAGACGCTGAGAATCAAACTCTGGTCCTCTGCAAGAGCAACATGTGCTCTTAACCAGTGTGCCAATTCCCCAGGTCCCCCCACTTAAAGATTTGTTTATTTTATGTGTATAGGTGTTTTGCCTGAATGTTTGCCTGCACCGTGTAAGTGTAGTGTCTAAGAAGGCCAGAAGAGAGTGTCAGATCCTTTGGAACTGAAGACACACACACACACACACACACACACACACACACACACACACACACACGGTTGTTAGCTACTCTGTGAGTACTGCGAATCAAACCTGGATCTTCTGAAAGAGTAGCATATGCTTAACCATTGAGCCATCACTTCAGTATCTAAGATGTAATAATTTCTTAACAGGGGGCTGGAGGGATGGCTCAGAGGTTAAAGAGCACTCACTGGCTGCTCTTGCAGAAGTCCTGAGTTCAATTCCTCGCAACCACATGGTGGCTCACAACCATCTGTAATGAGATCTGGCGCCCTCTTCTGGCATGCGGGCATACATGAAGGCAGAATGTTGTATACATAATAAATCTTAAAAAAAAATTTTTTTTAACAGTAGGGTCTGAGTCATGTGAGCTAAAACCATGTCGTTTTGTGGAAAATGTACATTTCTTGTGCTATTACTTTGTTAAGTATTCATTCAGCATATTTCCCAAGTACTTTTCTACTATGTTCTAAATACTGCTGGATATTAGCAACACAGTGGTAAGCAAAGTGTGTCTGGTGTTTGCCACCTAAGAGTTACATAGACCACAGATACAGTCCAGGTGGAGACACATGGAAGACTAAGCATGCCATGCTGTAATAACTCTGAGTGCTGCTTGTGGGCACTTCACAGCCAGGAAGCCATGAAATCTGTCTTTATAAACTACAGAACATATATTGTTCATGCTAGTCTGCTGCACAAGGTACTAAACATGGAAATGATTAGCATTAGTTGGTATTAGGAATTTAAAAAATGTATAGCATGTGCATGTGACAAGAGAGTCTGTTAATATAGTGAATGAAACTGGAATGGGAAAACTTGATTTTGTGATTTGTGGTACTGGGAAGAGAATTGGGCCTAATCTAAAAGGTGTTTATTCAAGTAGTCAGAAAGGAAATCAAAGGGTATGCTAGACAAATTGGACTGAAGTACAGAAGTGCTTGTGTATTAGAAACAGTAAGCAGCTGTGTCTGGAATGGAACATGACCTAAGGTACTCTGATACTCTGAGCTGGAAATCTTCGAAGTCTCCAGCATCTACATATCAGATGCTATTGTTATCATTGTAACCAGTGAGCTAATGCTTTAACGTGTGCTCTATGGGAACCAAGTTTCGTGCTGAGTGCCTTTAGCCAGTAGCTTCATCACATTATTTTTTATTATGAATATCTGAATTCCTTTTTTAAAAAAAATTAAAAGTACCTGCAAATAAACCCATCATACAGTTTTAACCAGAACCTAGGTCTATAAACCTCAGTGAACTTCCATTCAGTTTAGAATAGCCATTCAGAACCTGTGGAGCTTCACATTGGATTTTACATTTCACTACCAAATACTTTTATGCAATTATCCACCACCAAAAAAAATGAAAAATTCTACCAGGTGATGGTGACTCACGCCTTTAATCCCAGCACTTCAGAGGCAGAGGTGGGTGAATCTCTTGAGTTCAAAGACAGTCTGGTCCACAGATTGAGTTTTAGGACAGCCAGGACTATACAGAAAACCCTGTGCAGAGAAAAAAAAAACAATAAATGAATAAATAAGAAAGAGGAAAGAAAGGAAGAAAAAGAGAAGGAAGGACGAGAAAGACTCCTGTTCACTTTAGAAAGTGAGACCAGCACCACACTGTCAGGTGATGTTTCTAGAGATTAAATAACTGCACAGCTGTCAGTGGGATGCTGGACTCAAGCCCCAGTGATGTTAGCACAGGTGAGAGCCCTAGATTAGAAGGGTCAACATCACCTGCAGCCACCTGTAGTCGCTCCGGGAGTTGCTGTGAAGGCACCGAGGTGATAAGGAGGCTTCTCTCAGGAATGGGAGCCAGTAGCTCTGCTGAGAGTGTACGGTGTTTCCTGCCTTGGCTGTTAGGAGGAGCTTTAGTTTTTCTCTCTCTTGTTTATGTGCTTGGAACTTTCTAATTAAGATGTTTCCATCTACATTGTATTGAATTTGTAAATCTATAAATTGGGATTTGTGTTAGGTCGTAGGGGAAGTCAGTTACACAGTGGAGACTGAGCTTGGTGAGATGGAGTCTGGTATTTGCAGTGCGTAGCGGCCTTGTGAGGATGGCTGACTACATTTTTCGTTGTTGTTTTGGTTTGGTTTGGTTTGGCTTGGGTTTTTTTTTGATCCTCATTTCATCCCAAAGGTGTGTGTGACTAGCTAGGTTAGCCCTTTAAGCCTATATTCTCTTAACATTAATTTGTTTTTTTTTTTAATTATAAACTAACAAAACAGCATTTGGTTGAACTTAGGATATAAATATCTATATGTGTGTGTGTCTAAATCTTTTCTAGGTCCCAACAACTAAAGTTTCAGAGCTAAATCCTAATGCAAAAGTATGGGGGACTCATATGCTCCATTTGGAAGCGAGTAGTGCAGCTGTTGGTGTGGATGCCGCGTGGGAGGAGGCCCCTGGCCATCCTGCAGACTGTGACCAGCAGGGTGAGTAGGGAGCCTGCTTATAACCCGGAGCAGTCTGCTTTTAAACCTTTGCCTTCCTTAACATTTTAACCTATCTTATCCAGTCATATTTGTGCCCTGGTTTGTGGTAATATTTAGAGCAGCAGCCCTCAACCTGTGAGTTGCTGCCCCTTTGGGGGTCAAACAACCTTTTCAAAGGCGTCACCTAAGATTATCGGAAAACACAGATATTTACATTAGAGATTCAAAACAATAGCAAAATTATAGTTATGAGGTAGCCATGAAGTAATTTTATGGTTGGGGAACACCACAAGATGAGGAACTGTGTTAAAGGGTCATGGTTTTAGGAAGGTTGAAGACCACTGACTTAGAGCCTTGGGAGCTTTTGTAATCCAATTAAAAGACTTTGAGTAGCACTAATGTAAGCTTTATTTTAAGAGAAAGTTATTCTTCTAACATGGCCTTTTGGGATAAAATTGTAATTCTAGGATTGGATGCCAATGGCGATGGTGACAAAAATCATGAGAATGCGGCACTCTCGGACTTACCGGAGGCAGAACAGACAGACATGAGCACTCTGGCTCTGGACCATTCAGAATACGAACCTTTGCCTGAAAGTAATGAGACAGGTAAGCCTACTTTATGGATTTGGTTTCACTTATTTTAATTTTTATGCTTTAGTTTCTTACTCTGTCTTTAAACAATGTATTTTTCATTGCCTCCTTTTAGTGTTCCTTGAAACTGGTGGATTCAGAAATGAGACTCTGGAGAGGAAGGTGTGCTGGAGATTGTCAGTTAGCTTCTGGGACAAATGGCATCGAGTTATGAGATGCACAAGGGTGTTTACAGGTTGAAGTGTCCAGATGGACAGAGATGGAGAGTTAGTGTTTGGACTGAGGAAGGTTAGACAGGTCGGATGAGCTGAGAATACGGTGGTAAATGAAGGCAATTGAAATTTCACTGCAGAGTCTGGGAAGCCAGAAGATTTGAACTGTGTACCCTTGTCGGTGCAGTGAGTGTCAGGAAGAAAGGAAGAAACTTGGGGAGTTACCTGTTGAGTACATTTTTTCCTTTCTTATTTTTGTTTCTTATTGTTGCAGTGTGTAATTGCCTCAAGTTTTAAATCAAGTCCTGTCTCAGTCTGCCTTGCTCTCTGTCAGCATTTGGAAGTATAGGGAAGCCTTACCTTAGTGAGCAGGAAATGAAGTTAGCAGACAGGAAGATCAGGAAATGGAGTTGGCAGATGGGAAGATGCAGGCTTCTGCTGTGTGGAACATAGTGATCCACAGAAACTACATTTAGTTTAAGACTCTCAGATAATGACAAAACTCAGCATTGTCACTTAAGTGGGAAATGTGTTTTGTAAACACTGGGTCTCTTAAATTATGGTCAAACCTTCTGCTTTAAATCTGTGATCAACTTGCAGGGGAAAGCTGCCCCCGCCCCTAATAGAGCTGCTCTCACACACCCTTGGGAAAGCTTGTCCCACCCCTCACCCTGTCCCAGAGAGCTGGCTCTGCCTCTCACCCTAGAGGAACTGTCCCTGTGGCCTGGACTAACCAATTCAGCTGCCACCCAGACACACATCCAGGGCATACCCCCAATATCTACCCCTTTGAACTGCTGGAGTGTGTGAAGGGATGCTGCGGAACTAGAGCTGCAGGATCTCCGTGACTCCAGGCAACAGCAAGACATCTGAGAGGAATGTCACTGGGGGTCCAGTATTGATGGTGGACCAAGGCCAGACGCCTTGAACCTATCCAGTGACACAATGAGCATTTGCAAGTAAAGCTGTTTGGACAGAGGGGTGAACTGTGATAGACAGCAGCTTCCCAATGCCACTAGGATAAAGAGGTGGGAAAGGTGGAGGAGCGAAATAGTTTTCTTTTTCTTTTCTATTACTGTTTATCTTATTCTTTTTTGACTTTCTTAGGGGGGTGCTGCAGGTTGGAGGGGCAGATACATAGGGACTGGGAGATGAGTGGGATTGGGGTACATGATATAAAATTCCCAAACAATCAAAAAATAACAAAATTAAAAATAAAATAAAAATAATTTTTTTTCTTTTTCTTTTTTTAAAAATAATTTTTTTAAATGTGAAAAAAATCTGCTCAAATGAATAAGGTAAGAATTTATAAAGAAAAAAGTCAAACCATGCTGCTTTCTGAGAGGTAAATGTGAATTAGCCTTCTTGAATTTAAGTGATTTAAACCTCCATATATGCAAGGGTTCACCAGCATGTAGCAATTTGCTTTGATCAGCTCCTCCTTGTTACCCAGCACTATCTGGTTACTGACATGGAGGTGGCAGCACATTGGAATGGAGTAGAGTGATGCTGAACAAGGGAATGGTGAACATGTCTAGAAAGTGTAAATTATACAAAGTTTATTCTTTGTAAAAGGGTTATTTAAAGCTATTTTTTGGAAGGAAAAGCAGAAATATTTTAATTCTCTTTGGAAGCCAGGGTGTGTGCTGATGTGAAACGCTTATAGGTAATGGCAAGAAAGCAGTTCCTTGTCTGTAGATTTGTGTCTGGTGTGAGCTACAAAACTTGAATCCCTCTGTAAAATGCTAGCATATGTACTGGATTCAACGCCCTACACTGGGGAGTGAAACCAAAGGAAGGGAAGGGTAAGGAGAGGAACTGTGAAGCCGTTCTCCACTGCAGTGGGCCCAGATTTCCCAGGAGCTCAGTCAGACACTCTCTCCAAGGAAGCAGCTAGCAGAGCTCACTGTGATTAAGCTTGAATTTCCATGACTAATGGTCTCAAGAATCTTTATTCTTTTAAGATGTCATTCTTAGCCTGGCAGTAGTGCCACATGTCTTTAATCCCAGCACTCGCAGAAGGCAGAGGCAGGTGGATCTCTGAGTTCGAGGCCAGCCTGGTCTACAGAGTGAGTTCTAGGATAGTCAGGGCCATTATACAGAGAATCCCTGTCTTGAAAAACAAAAAAAACAAACTGTGAGTTTTACCTGCTGGGTTTAATTAGGCTCACTTCCTGAACATGAGTTGAGGCTTGTCACTGGGACATTGGTAGCTTATCAGTGGCTGTATTACCAAAGAAATAGTCCCTCTCCCAGTACCTGTTAACAGTTGGGATAGCTGCATGAGTTTCCCTCCTCTACTCATAGCAAATGAAATGATAACAGGCTCAATTTTGTGACCACAGCTGCAGTGAGGGCATGTCACTGTTTGGCAGCACTCTTCCCCAACCTCTGGCGATTATATTCCTACTCTCCACCTTCAGCTATGTTACCTGAGCCTTGGAAGGTGTGATGTAGATGTCTTATTTAGGGTACAGGGACTCCATAGTTTTTAGGAAAGATGTTACTTTTGTTTTTTTTAAAGAGTGTTATTGTTTTGTTTTGATTTTTGTTGTTTATTTTTGTTTTGTTTTTTTTGAGAAAGGGTTTCTCTGTACCTTTAGAGCCTGTCCTGAAATTCACTCTGTAGACCAGGCTGGCCTCGAACTCAGAGATCCACCTGCCTCTGCCTCCCGAGTGCTGGGATTAAAGGCGCATGCCACCACCGCCCTTCAAGATGCGGTTTTTAATTCATATCAAAATGGAACAGAAAATCCAGCAGTTTCCTTATGTGCTTGCCCACACACTGTGTAGTCCCGTTCCCCCACACACACACTGTCACTATCACTCCCCAGAGTGTTGTGTTTACAACTGATGAGCCTGTATGGAAACATCACTATCACCCAAAGCCCATGGTTTATAATTTATATTAGGTTTGCTTTTTGGTATTCTACATTTCAAGCATATAACAACATTTGTTTTCAGTGTGTAATATCATGGACAATCTCACAGTCAAAGCAGACTGCTGTGTTTTCTATATCAATTCCTCTTCCCCAGCCCTGGACAGTCATTGTTTTTGTTTTTGTTGTTGTTTTGTTTAGGGAATTTGTTTTGTTTGTCTTTGTAACCTTTTTCAGGGTACCAGAGGGAAATCATTCCTTGAGTTGCCTTTTGAACTTGACCGCTTCTGCTTAGTAATATGCATTTGTGGTCCCTCTATGCGCTTATATGGCTCACTACTATTTTACCCAGAATTATTCCAGCAAAGCCCAGTTTATCCAGTCATTTCAACAAAAAGGTTACACACAGTTGTCTTTACAGTTTGGTAATTGCATTTATCCAGTTCTTTTTAAAAACCTTATTCTGACTAGATCTTCTTTTTGTTTTGCTTCTTTTTTTTTTCCCCTTGTAGTACTGGTGATTGAACCTTAGGCCTCTAAAATCTTGGGAGCACTCCACCAATGAGCTATATCTCACCCTGGTTTTTAAAATGTCTGTTTTGTGTGTCTGTATGAGTATGTATGAGTATGTCTTGCACGTGTATATGTACATATGACTAGAAGCCTACCTCCAATGTAGTTCTTCAGGAAGAAGTCATCCCAGGTTTCTCAGTGGGGTCTGAGTATTAGGCTGAAAGCTCCAAGGATCTGCCTGTCTTTGTTCCATCCCCATTTCCACCCAGCCAGTGTTGGGAAAATGGGTACCATCACACTCAGTTTAGTTTTGTGGGTGTGGGAGAGTGAACTCGAGTCCTCATCGGCCTGCACAACAGGCACATACCAACTAAACTATCTCTCCAACCCCTGTGTCATTTTTAGTTGGTGATCCCTTCACAGCACTAAATAATTTTCTTCTCTTGCCCTCTCTGCTTCCCACATGGTAGTCATCATGGGCCTTCAGACACATGTAGCCATTGGCTTTCCTATTGCTTCAGAGAGGAAGGTTGGAATGCCCCCGGGCTAAGTGGCATACCTTTTGTCTTCCTTACTTGGCTACAGTGGTTTGAGTCCTGAATGGTCATCTACCCTCAGTGATTGTGTTAACCTCCAATTATTCTGCTGTGACTTCACCATCTGTCTGACTCTGACTCTCAGGGCTTTTGCCTAGAACTTGACTTCCACTTTCCTCCATTGCTTCAGATAGCACCTTCCATGTGGGGCAGCACCATGCTGCTCTGGCCACTTGCCCAGGCTGTTTTCCTCTGGGTCACTTCAGTCTCATTATGCCGGCAGTGGCTCCTTTAGCTGTCCATTGTCTGCCTCTCTCAATGGAATGTTGGCCTCTTGAGAACGGAGGCCTTGCTTCATTTAGGCTGAATTCTCAATTCCTATAACAAATAAATATCTCTTCAGTTTGGAGAATGGAAAACAAATTTAAATGAGATAACCAGGGCAAGCCTCCAGATCAGGGATTGACATGTCATGTTTTCACTTCCAGGTCTCATGGTCTTGTTTATTTTGTTCCTTGGTTATTTTAGCAGTTTAATTCCATTTTGCTGGTGAAGATGGATTTTGTGGAAGCTTAGTAACACTGTTTTCAACTGTCTGTTCTGAATTCTCCTGCTTTGTCGTTGCTTTGTCATGGTCTTTAACCTTGACTTTTAGAATACAAGTGTCTTTTGTGTTCACTTGGCTGACTTATGTACAAGCACTCTTTACTTATCCAATCCCTTTCATCTCTGTGATATTAAAGAGTAGTTCATAAGGTATCCTGAGAGCTAAGGGTGGGAGGGGCCTTCAGCCCAAACTTGACTTCACTCTGCCAGAGGCCACTGCCTCTCCTGCTGATGTCTGTGACCCCATACACAAAAATACCTACACAACCACCAGACATCTTTCTTGAGCTGGTTTTTTTGTTTGTTTGTTTGTTTGTTTGATGTAGAAAGAGTTTTGTGTCTGAGAATCTGATTTCTTTGGTGTCTTCTCATGAGGATTCTCCCATAGAGTTTAGTCCAGATGGCCAGTGTGTCAACAATCTACAGCCCTTCCTTTTTATTTATTTCTATCTGAGGTGGTTAGGTTTTGCCTGTATTTATCATTCCTTTGTTCTGATTCTTTTCTTTATATTGTGCTGTTATTTAGAGTCAGTCAGTATTCTTGTCTGTTACCTGAAAAATCCTTTTTGAAGTAAAGCAAAACACCAAGGAAGCCTGTGTTGACAAAATTGCTGCTAAACTTTATTAATGAAATTTAATCTTTGTTTTCTTAACTTTTGTTTTAGGAGAAATGATTTGGTTTTGTTTTTCACAGCTTACTTTTTTCTCACAGGTAAAATAGCACTTTTTATCTTACTGTGCATGTACACAGGCAAGAACACAGGAGTGCTGTACTGAATTAACTGCTTGGTAAATTTTAAGCTATTTTTTTCTGAGTTGTTTATTTCTTCTATATAGGAGGAAATGAGTCTCAACCAGAAAGCCAGGAAGACCCTCGGGAAGTGCTTAAAAAAACATTGGAATTTTGTTTATCTAGGTAATGCTGTTAGTAATTTTTTTAATGCCTAATATCTCTTGTATTACCCACTGGTTATGGCCACAAATGTGAGTTTTCATAGTAGTATGTTTATAACTAACTAATTTCATGCCTGTTTATTCACCAGAAGTTTTGTAGAGAACTGGTGATGACCCTCAGGCCAGGGATGCCGAAGAGTTTGCCTCAGATCCATTTTGGTGATGATTGTCTAGACTTCACTATGGATTGTTGCATAAGCGCAATATGCCATAAATGAGTCTTCCATAAGAGCCTTCAGATAAATGGCCAAAATACTGCTGTAGTGGGCTGGTTTGTTTGTGTGTGTGTGTGTGTGTGTGTATTTATATATAGTGCCCACATTTAGGTATATGTTTGACTTTGTTTACCTTAAATGACATTTTGTTGTTGTTGAAAAATGTAGTAGAACCTTTAAGGTAGTGATGAACCTTCCAGTTAGTAGACGTGTGGATGGGTTTGAGTAAGAAGGTAGGTAACTAGCCACAAGTGAAGTCCCCTGTAGCTCTGAGGACACCAAGAGTTCCTGTTTAAGATGAAAGAACAATGCCTGGGCCTCCTTTCTTCCTTCTCATCATGACTTAATACAGTACTGAGTTTTAGCAAATGGTATGGTGTAAAAATGAGTCCCAAACTTTGAAGCCCAGCTCCCTGCCATTCATAAACCTTGGTGTAGCCCTCCCAGAGTTGTAAGTGTTGTCACCTGAGTCAAGAGATGAGCAGTTTCCTCTCAAGTGAGTCACTCTCTCTGACTGTCTGACCTTCACTGAGAGACACTGTAAAAAGGCCTAGCAACCCATTACTGTATTTTAATTTTGTGGTGTTTTGAGATTTTCTGTGTTACATTACACATAGTCTTTTTCATGGGAATTTGCAGGAAACATTTTCTTTGGCCCACATGCCAGGAAGTAGCACACCTTTTCCTAATTGCTGGTGGTGTGCTGCACCTTCTGCCCTGACTGACGGTGCTGATCCTGTTTCCTTCTTGCTAGCTGTGGCACCTAGATGCCAGAGCCAATCTGCAGTGCCTCTAACATGTATCCAGACTTTATGGTGCATTTGGGGCACTAACTTCATCTTAACCTTTTTATATTTCTTGTGGCTTTTAACTGGATTTCCTTATTGGAAAAAATGTGCAATTTTTAATAAATTGCTCAAATACTGTCCAGAACAAAGGTGAGCTACAGCTGCATTTTTTTGTTTTACTTTGGTTCTTGTGACAGGGTTTCTTTGTGTTGCTCTGGCTGCCCTGGAACTTCTCTGTAGACAAAGCTGGTGTCCAAATAAGAGAGAGATTCACCTACACCTGCCTCCCAAGTGCTAGGATTAAAAGCATGTGCCACCATGCCTGGCTATAACTGCATTTTACAAAAATTAATCCATTGGCTACTTTTGATTGCATCAAATGAGCAAGTATCAGATGGAGTTTAGACTCAGCTCTCACCCCAAACCTGTCCCACACCACACTGATATCTCTGGTGAAACTTCTTTTAAAGAAATATTAGTTAAAAGAGTTTGCTTTCTTTCAACAGGGAGAATCTCGCTAGCGACATGTATCTTATCTCCCAGATGGATAGTGACCAGTATGTGCCAATTACAACGGTAGCTAACCTTGACCACATCAAGAAACTGAGTACTGATGTGGATTTGATTGTTGAAGTGCTAAGATGTAAGTAGATGCCTATTTAAAGTGAAAAGATTGTTGTCTTCACATTATCTGTCTTACTAGAAACCTCTTCACCAGAAGCCATCAGATAGACTTATGGGCACTTAAGTTTTGATGAAATATTGTGGTGATTTTTTTTTCCTTAACTATTGTGAATGAAGCTGTTTCTTGGAAATTTGGCACATAATGTGAATGTTTAAACATTCCACAGTAAGCCTATAAGGGCTTTAGGGATACAAGTGTTACCTTTTGTATCAAAATTGTGCTTTATTTGTATGATGCCTTCTTTACAGACTTTGCTGTGATGTGTCGCGTTCCTTTTAAGTCAAACTGTTTTTCATTATAAAAATTCATTTTCTGTACTCAAACTACAAATTCCAGGTGAACGATTTTTCCTGTTCTTTTCCTTGGAGGTGCTGTGTATGTGGCACAGCTGTATACAGTGGCTTCTTCACAAAGAATATGTTGTGCAGTGTGCACCATAGGCCAGCACATCCATATTGCTTGCAAATGTTTTTTGTTTAGACATTACTGTGTCTGAATGAAAATCTTCTCTCACAACTATCCTCTTTGTGTGTATGTGTGTGGATGTGTCTGTACTGCCCTTTCCCTATGCATTGATGAGACAGTTGTCTGAAAAGTTTTCTTGTGTGCATTGGACTTAACAGTATTATTAAAAGAGCTTTAGATATCTTCCATTAGAGCTTTGTTGGATGTCTTTTAAAATTTATCATTTGTGTGTGTGTGTGGGGGGGGTGTTTGTATGTGCCACTGTGCTACATGGAGGTCAGGACAAAGTTTGGAATGAGTTTTGGGGATTGATCTCTGGTCAATGGGCTTGTACACTTAGTGCCTTTACCTGATTGAGCCATTTTGTCAACCTTTTAATTGGATTTTCTAGTCACAAATAAAATTTTTTGTTTTTCTCTCTTTATACAAAAATCTAAAGACTGTGAAGCATAATGATCAGTAGGAATTTGAATTAAATGACATTTCCTAAGGCAGTAGTTTACTTTCCAATATTGCCGTTTAGAATATAGACGTGAGGAGTCTAGCTGGGTTTAGAATATAGACGTGAGGAGTGTAGCTGGGTTTGATTCCATCCGATCTAGTTTAAAGAACCATCAACTTGGCTCTGTCTGTCCGTACTACACTAAGTCTGTTTATTGATTCATTCTTGGGTATTTGACAGAGCTGTCAGATTTTACTGTAGAAGGAGAAAACCATTAACCCTATGGCTAGCACTTTTAGTATTTCATCTGTTTGATCTACAAACCATCACCTCTTTGTGTATATTTGGTAGCTCTAGCAGGATCTTTTAGATTTACATGTTCCTTCATTTTGAAAATTCAACATCCTAGATGGGTTTAAACGGTTTGGTAGCTTGTGTTGCTTTTGAACATTTTAATAATTTGCCATGTGTACAGGTTTCTCTGATGAGCGCTCACATATACTGTTGGAGTATCATGTAATGTGTGTGTTTTTATCATTTATTTACTTTTTTTTCTCTTCACAGCTTTACCTTTAGTCCAGGTGGATGAGAAAGGAGAGAAAGTAAGGCCAAATCAAAACCGGTGCATAGTAATATTGCGTGAAATATCTGAGTCAACCCCTGTGGAAGTAAGTCATCCCTCTACTTGTGGTACTTGACATTGTCCTGAGATGTTGTTGTTGTTGGCATCTGTTGACATGTGTATTTCATGTTTTTGAAAGGGCTTATTTGAGAAAAACTGTTCACAGAAACAACCTTTTCCCAGGGTGTATACACTAATAATTACAGTGTGATTCACTTGTAGGAAGAATAACTGTCATGCCTTTTGGTCTCAAGATTCCTCTATATGTTTAAATTTTAAAAAATAATAGGGTTTGCATATTTCCCGAGTTTGAAATTGAAGATTGAATGGGTTAAGAAATAAGAGTACTGGGTGGGGAGAGTATATGATGTTGCTCACTCTTTATGTTTTTTTAGTTTGTTTTGTTTGCTTCTGTTTTGCTGCTCTTGTTTGTTTGGGCTTGGGGTTTTTGTTTGTTTTGTCTCCCTAGGTATAACTCTTTTTGGCTTTGGGTGATTGGTTTAGTTTGGTTATTTAGAAGCAAGGTCTCATTTTTAAGGGCTTTAACTCATGATCTGCCTCATCCACCTGAATGCTAGTATTTTAGGTTTGTGCCACCATGATTGGCCCTGATATTTACCATCTTTAGTGCTTTCAGACGTGTCTGGCCTGCAGCCCACCACCTGCATGCAGTATGTGGTAACTGGGATGCCATCTAACACAAAATCATAAACTTATAACAGGATGAGTTATTTATGTTTGTGTTTGTTTTTTGAACCTGGTTGATGCTGTTGCTTTGTTGCAATGTCTGAAGGTTGGGCAATCCTATCTCTGACCTTTCTGTTAGGTTCCATTTGTCTTTTTGCCTAATTCCTTTGAGATAGATTATGATATACACTTTCGGGACACATATTGGTACTGAAAAACTTTTTTTTTCAACTTTAGCGTGTTTGAGAGAATCCTGATTTGGAGCTCATTAAAGGGTGTTTGTTTTGGTTTGGTTTTTGATTTTGCTTTTTGGAGTTTTTGTTTTATGGGATTTTGTTTTTTTTTTTCCCCCCCTTTTTATTTGTTTTGTTTTGGCTTGGTTACGTTTCAGGATTGGTGGAGTGTTTTTGATTCCTGTATTTTAAACACATTGTTCTCTTCTAATCTGCATTGTTTCTGCTGAAAAAAATCTGCCAGCTTTTTCCTTTGTTCCTCCCCATTACATATCTTTTTCTCTGGTTCTTGGAAGGTTGTATCTTTGTTTAAACAGTTTGGTTACAGATAGTTTTATGCATAGCTTTGAAGGTGATCACTCAAGCTTCCCCTTTCTGGGCCTCTGAGATGGACTTTCAGTAACGATTCTGCTGTTCTTGTCTATTAACATTGCCATTTGTTTTATTATAAGGTTAATCTGATTGATCTTTCTCATTATAGCCCAACTTTTTGTTTCTCTATGTGATTATTACTTTACTAGGTACTGAACAGTTTTGAATTCCAGTAGGTATTCTGAGATGCAGTTAAGATCCTCGGTGTGGTGTGCACATGTAGTCCCAGCTACTCACATCTAAGGCAGGAAGGGTTATTTAAGCCCAGGAGTCCAGGCTATTCTAGCCAAACAGCAAGATTCCCAGCTCCAAAACACAGGCAAGAAATTATTTGGCGCCACTTTGCTTTCAGCACATTTGTGAAGTGGCTGAGAGCAGCTTTCCTACGGGCGCAGACGCACTCTTGTTCACTTGCTCTCTGTTCTCTGAGCTGAGGTTTGCCACTCTGACTGCTCAGTGAGCTGGCTGTAGGGTTATTCTGCTTGGCCATTTTAGTTGTTTAGTTTCTGGCCAGTGGCCTAGAGAGAATCCTCCACAAAGCTCTGGAGACTTGCCCATCCTGCGACCTGGAAACCCTAGGCTGGGCACCGTTGGCCCTCTCTATTCATGTTCTCTCAGGGAAGGCTCCCAGCCTGTTAATGCCAGGTGTATAAAAAGCCTTATAGCATATGTTTTATCTTTCCACTTGTGTTATCCGGGACTATAAATCTAGTTCAACTTGGCCAGAAACAAAAGTTCAGCTAACATTCTTGTTTTTCAAGCTATCTTTTAAAATAAAATTGTGTGTTTATCAGCCTACTGATAAACACTATTTTCTTCCCCTTTCCTTTCCTCCCCTCCCCCTCTTCTGGTAAGGATTCATGTACCTCAAATGGCCCTGAACTTGACTGTTCTGCTTCCACCTTGAGTGTTAAAATTACAGACATGTACAACAATGTTCAGTTTATGTGCTCCTGGGGATCAAACCCAGGACTTCTTGTGTGCTAGGCAAGGCATGCTACCAAGCCAGCTACATCCCCGGCCCTTACTGTTCATATTCCAGTTCCTTGTGAGGAGGGAAAGCTGTCGGTAATAACTTCCTCTGTGGCATGTGATCCTGCGGTGCTCCCTGCGGTGTTTCTGAAAGAGGGACAGAGCTGCACCATCGCTGCACCGTGGCATGGGAATACCTTTGCCACCTAATTTGATAAGGACCAGAAGTAGCAAAAGTGAGGACTAATTTCTAACTTTCTTTGTTTCTTACAGGAAGTAGAAGCACTATTTAAAGGAGATAATTTACCAAAATTTATAAACTGTGAATTTGCCTATAATGATAATTGGTTTATTACCTTTGAAACAGAAGCTGATGCACAGCAGGTAAGTGCATTCCTTTGCCAGCCTTTGAAGTACATAGTTTACCATCAGTGAGTACATAGCAGAAGTTAGGATGCTGAACCCCTAGGAACCCACAGGTGTATTTCTGTGGCACTACCGAAAGCATGTCACATTACTTCTTTAGTGTATGTGAGGAAACGGTCTCAGGAAATCAGATCTGGTCTCAGATCTGAGAAGAGAAAAGTGGGAAAATTTTAACCTACCCCTGACCTGTGAAGGGCATCCACTGTGTAGCAAGGTGCTTTTAAAGGTATTGAGAAGTTTTGTGCTCTTAGAGGAGGTGTCTGAATTAGGGAAAACGTACCAGCAAGTATGCATGTTAAGCAGTGCGATCAGAGTTAGAAGAAGAAAAAAAAAAAACAAAACAAAAACCTGAAAGGCCAAAAGGGAAGAAGCACCGTGTGTGTGGTGCAGCCTTGCAGCCTACCTGGGGAATCGGAGAGGTGAGCACAAGAGAAACAGGAGCCTCTGCATGAAGTCCAGGCTTGATAAAGATTTAATTTGCAGATGAGCATGGAGCTATATAGTAATAATGGCTCGAATAGTTTTTCTTTCAAGCACTTCCTTTCCTATACTACATAATCCCAGCTTCAAATTGGGATTAACATGAGGGAGGAGGCATTCCTTTTTTGTTTCTAGATCAGGAGTCTTAGTTTGTTGCTTGGGGAGGTTCATATGATATTTATTAATACTTACAAAATTATATTTAAAAATTTTGCAATAATTTGGGGTTCAGGTACCATAATAAGGATATTTATAGGGATCTGTGTCTGAAAGGGTATCAGGAATCAGTCACCCTTTTGGAACCTGTTGGCTGTAGTCACTCATACATATGATTATTTGAGCTATAAAGTTAACTTAAAAAGTTGACAAAATGGTCTTTTGGATGATCTTACCCCTAGGCTTACAAATACCTTCGAGAAGAAGTCAGAACTTTTCAAGGAAAGCCAATTAGGGTAAGTAAGACCATTGCTTATAGCTTCTTCTCCTCCTCCTCCTCCTCCTCCTCCTCCTCCTCCTCCTCCTCCTCCTCCTTTTTTTTTTTTTAATCTGATCAGCATTCTTAAATGTTATAATTGGAACTTAAATGTCTCCAAACAGGCACGGATAAAAGCAAAGGCAATAGCGATAAACACTTTTTTGCCAAAGAATGGATTTAGACCTCTGGACATGAACCTTTACACGCAGCAGCGCTATGCTACGTCCTTTTACTTACCTCCAGTGTACAGCCCCCAGCAGCAGTTCCCTCTGTACGGCCTGATTGCCCCCCAGACGTGGTCAACAACACATAGTTATCTCGATCCACCCTTGGTAAGTCTTTTTCTTTCGGTTTTTTTTTTTTTGTTTTTTTTTTTAATTTACGTAGCAGAGATTCACATTTTAGATTTTGTCCTAGGCACTTTGAAAGTTTAAAATCCCAATCTAGTAAGAGAACCAGGTGCCTACAGTTTGCTTAGTATCCAGACATGGGGATTATGGTGTAGATTTTAAATTTAATTAGGGAATAAGGATAGAGTCTTGTGCAGTGAAAAACATCGATCCTGTGGTCCTTGCCCTCCTCCCTCCTGTCATATTCTCTCTGAGACACAGTGCGAGTCTAGCTGTTGTCCTGAACAGAAGGACACGGCAGGAGGAGCTCTGTGGATTCCTGACAGTCCAGGAAAGCAGGGCGAGTGCTGGCTGTCTCACAGAACCATCTTTGTTCTCACACCTGCCTCAGGATTAGGTAACATGGTTAAGGTTTGTGTTTGAAATGCATAAGTTTATAATGCATACAGTCATTTTTCTCCAGCTTTGCTCTACGGATTCCAAGAAAGTTGGTTTGGATTCATTAATTTAATGAGGTCGGACACAAAAAATTAACCTTGTGTAGTAAAATTCCTTGAAAATGAGAGGTCCCAGTTAGAAAGGTCTGTAGGTTTGCGTAAGAGATTTGGATGTAATGAAGTAAAAGAGTAGGATGCATAGAAGATAATGGTCAGAGTGCAGAAATCAAGGGATTAGCTTTGGAAGAGTTCATGTCCAGGATGTGGCTGTGGACCAAATCAGAGAACAAGTGGAGGGTCTCAGGATCAGCTGGAGATAATATTGTTTATTGGCAGGCAAGCAGTGGCAGTATAGAGAAGCGGGAACACTTGTTCAGACTTGAAAATGTGGGTCTTGAAATATGAGGATAAATGTGAAAAAACGAGTATGTCCAGGAGCTGCTACTGCAAAAGCAGATACAGTCAGAAAGAGGCTTTAAACCTAGAGCAAAGACTGAAGAGTATTGTGTTGTCACTTAACCTGGTTTCATGTTCATGTAAACTTACAAGAAGGGTCAAAGAAAGGAAGCTCTGAGGATAGCGTATGTGTGCAAAAGCAGCCAGGTCTCTGCAAATCAACTTTTATTTCTGAGTAGAGCAGATAACTGGGGCACAGGTAGTAAGTTGCCCTTATGAGAGAGAGTCCCTATAGACACATGGACTTCTACCTGGACCTTGTAGGAAGTAATCTAGATCGTTTGAGTTAAGAAGTGAGAACATACTCCATTTTTTTAAAGGTAGCTCTTTATCTGTGTGCAGGACAGGCAGAGTTAGAAAGGAGTTCTCAATGAGACCAATATCACTCCCCTCCCCCCGGGTCTAGAACCCCTGTAGTAAAAAAAATGTTTGGTATATCAATACTAAAATTCAAAATTATGTCTATCTCCAAAATTTTGAAATGGCCAGAGGAAAATACATGGAGACATAAGGAAAAACTGTCTAAGTCGGACTCCAGTGACTCAGACAGAACACAACAGAAAGAGTAGACAAACAGGGTTTTTTCACATTTAAAAGCAAAGAAGCAATTCCCCATGGTAAAGACAGTCTGTACTGGGACCCAACAAAGGCTTAATTCCCAGATACATGAAGAACTAAAAAATTAAACACCAGAAGAACAAATAAGTAATTGGCAAATTACTTGCACAAGCCAAGCAGGCAGCACAAGTTTGAGCCTCTAAATACATGCCATTTAGAAGAAGATACCTGGCATTACAAAGACCTCTGACCTTCATGTGTGTGCTGTGGCACATAAACCCCCAAGTATAGATATGTCTTTCACAATAGTACACATAGTATATATATGGTCATGCGCTATATTTCTTTATATATATTCATATATACATATATATATGAATGAAAGATTGCTCAACTTTCTTAGCCATGAAATAAATGCAATTAAAAACTACATTGAGACTCTATCATGAAGGAGATAATGGCATGCTGATCTACTGGTGAAGATGCTGGGAAAAAGGATTCCTCGTACACAGTTGCTAAGAATGTAAATTACTGTAGCCACTGTGGAAATCAGTATGTAGATTCTGCAAAGAAAAAAAGTTGAACTGTCATAGAATCTAGTTATATCACCGGTGGCATACATCCAGTGGAATAAAAATCTACAGACAAAGATAGCTGCAAATTTATCTTTGTTGTGGCCCTGTGCACAGGGCTTGGGAATCAATGAGTGAGTAGGTAAAGGGTATGGATATGGATATACACACACACAATGGAATATTATTCAGAATATAAATAGAAAGAATAAAACACATTATTTGCAAGAAAATGGATTGATCATCACATTAAGCAAAATAACATTCAGACAAATACCATGTGTTTTCTCTCATACATTTGGGCTATAAAGGTCTATATTTCTTTAAAGATGCGAATATAGAAGCAATTCTATTCTAGAGGGAGAGACCAGCATGGAAAAGGAGGGGAAGAAGAGGTGAAGGAGGCCAAGGCAGATCTGATTGAGTACCAGTGTACATGGATGGGAACGCACAGCTATGCAGGCTGATAGAAGGGAAGATGTGCCTGTCACTGTAGAGTGAGTTCTGGTGAAAAGGAAAGATGCTTTTCCCGTAGTATGCTTTGTATGAACATGGACCTTGGCCGTGGTGTTCCCTTTCCCAGGAGCATCAGAAGATATCTGGAGAGGAACTCTGTCCGTCTGCTAGCCTCCTCCTGCTAGTGTTCTTCCCCAGGTGACGCTGCAGTGGGTCACGCTGTCACCCCCTGTCATACTGTCTAGATGCCTCTCTTGGGGTCCTCAGTCAGCCACTGTTGTTTTACTTAGGCCTTCTTATCCAGGCCCTTTTCTGAGATAGGTATTGTGTAAAATTCCAAATTTAAACTAATCTTTTGGTTTTGCCAGTTGTGTTTTTGTTTTTTTGAGTCAGGTTCTCTGTATATCCTTGGCTATCTTGGAACTCCTGTGTAGATCAGGCTGGTCTTGAGCTCAGAGATCTACCTGCCTCTGCTGAGATTAAAGGTGTGGGCAACCATCACCTGCCTGGTTTTACCAGATTTAAAGTCTCCAAAACTTTGGTCTGGATTAAGTGGCTTTTCTAGTGTGTTGTATTTTTTCCCTTTAACTTTTAAGTTAGCCAACAAAGTGTAATGGGTTTATTACTGCATTTTGGGGCCTGTGTATTATTATACTTTGTTATCATTAATCTCTCTTCTCTACTGTCCCTCCCAATACCACTTTCTCCTCTCCGGCTGGTTTCCTTCCTTACCTCAGACCATCTCACCTGCTCTGTGTTGGCATGTTAAGTCTCTTTTCTCTCTTAAAGCCCTTCCTCCCCTCATGAGCTGCCTTCTAGTTTCATGTCTCTGCCCCGCACCTACCTACTGTCCCGATCCCCAAATCTAGGTTTCAGATATTAAAGGAAGCACGGTTTCTGTCTTAAGTTTGGCTTGCTTCACTTATAGGATAGTTGTGTTTCCTGACTGTTATAGTAAAGCAGCAGTAAACATAGATATGTAATATCCAAGAGTGATACAGCTGTGTCATGCGGTATTCTAAGTTTATTGAGAGCCCTCCATTCTGATTTCCATCTGTATTCCCACTAACAGTCAGTTAGAGCTCCCTACTTCCCGTCCTTACTGGCATTTGTCTTTGTTCATATCTTGGTGGTAACCCTTCTGGCCAGGGTAAGAATCTGTTTTTGCATTTCCCTGGTAGCTTAGGCTGCTGGGTGTTTTTAAGTATTTACTGGCTATCTGTGTTTCTTCTCAGAACTGAGAGTTCAGTTCATTAGTCCATTTATTAGCTGGATGATTTGGGGTTTGGTGTTTAATTTTAGATTTCTTCAAAGATGTTAATCCCCTGTCTGTTGTGTAACTGGGAAATATTTTTTTAAGCACTGTAATTTTCATGGACTGTGGAGTTTTATTAGGGAGTGGATCTTCCTTGACAACTGTAAAATGTTTTCTTTTGTTACTTAAATTTTGTAATCAGGGAATGATGCTCTAGCTCCAATGCCCATTTTAAATAGAGCTTCTGCTTTCCAGTTAGTGCTGAAGAGAACTGCGTGGGTCTCCCACCCTTTTGTCTTCACATGTTCTCAGCTATGTAGGAACCTGTGCTTATTTCTTTCACGTTAGTGAACATTCATAGAGACTCGGAGGCCCCAAACAACTAAGTGTCTTGGAAATAATGTCAGTTACTTGGAGAATATTTGAAACCACATGCCCCCAGAAGCCAAAAAGTTAGTGCTCTCACCCTTCCATCTTGTAATTTTGTAATTACTATTGTTATGATTATTCTAAGCCCATGTGCAACAGCAAGAGTGTGGAGTTGGTCTCTCCTTCACCTTTAAAGTGTGTGTGTGTGTGTGTGTGTGCTCCATGCATGCATGTCCAGCTACATACATGCCAGGACAGGTGAACTCTAGAGGACAGAGGACAACTCTCAGGAGGGATCCCTCTGGCATCCAAGTGTTAAAGTCACGTGGTGATACCTGTGTATGCACTGGGGCCACTGAGCCCTTCACACTGAGTTTTACCCTATTTTTATGTTTCAAGATTTTAAAAACTGTTGCATGGTACTTAAAATCCTATACTTAAGCTTTTAAACTTTTAAGGTCATTATGGCCTGTTATTTTTCTTGTGAACTTTATATTATTATATTTATATGTTCTGTGCCACTTTAATTACTTGGGGAAAAAATTTTATAGTCTAAAAATAGGATGCTGTTTACAGCAAGTCTTGCACGAAAGTAAACCCTAACGAGAGAGAGCGGGAGAGAAAAGAAATCCCCGCCAAAGGCTGTGGGAGTGATATCTGCATGGTTAGGAGCAATAAGTATGTGAGAACTTCTAACGTTGAGCTCTTTGAATTGTGTTAAGGTTATTCAGAATAAAGGATCATCATGTCTTGCCAGGCTGGTGGTAGTAGCCCTAGTTAACTTAGTTTAAGCATCATCAGTAATGCCTGTATTCAGGACTTCCATGTGAGTTTGGGCAAGGTTCTGTCCTATGGTGTTCTCATTTGATTACTGTAAGGATTACCTAAGGAGATAGGGAGAAAATATTTAGCACTAGCTCTGGCTTGAATGCTCACTAGGCGTTGCATTTTGTAATAATCTTGTTTTTCCTTACCCTGTAGTTATTTTTAAGCATAACATGGATTTAACACCTCTGGCAAGAGGAAGACATGATCTGGTTTACCCAAGATACAATTGTAAATCCAATTGAAGTGTCTCGTGTCTCATGTTTTTACATGCCTGTTTTTTGTTAATGAATTCAGGTAACTCCATTTCCAAGTACTGGATTTATAAATGGGTTTACATCTCCGACCTTCAAACCTGCAGCGTCTCCTCTGACATCACTCAGACAATATCCTCCTAGAAGCAGGCAAGTTCCCAGATGTTTCCGATGCTCGCGAGCTTCATTTTCACTGTTCCGGGTTATTTGTAATGAGGGACAACAGAGATGAAATTTCCTGAAGCTTAAAACTGTAATCATATAAATTATATAATATATAATTGTATAGAAAGACTCAACCCCAAAGCTGGCTGCTAGTAATAAGGAGCAGATTCTGGCTTGGAGGGCAACATTTACCATGTGTTTACTAAGTAGGAAGCAGATCTTAACATACATATTTCACATTAGCATGCTCATTCTATACTCCTTGATTGCTTTATAACTCAGCATATACAAACATCTCATTTGCAGGAATCCTAGTAAGTCTCATCTGCGTCATGCGATTCCTAGTACAGAGAGAGGGCCTGGGCTGCTAGAAAGTCCTTCAATATTTAACTTCACTGCAGATCGATTAATTAATGGTGTCCGGAGTCCACAGACGAGGCAAGCAGGGCAAACTAGAACACGAATACAAAACTCTTCAGCTTATGCCAAGAGAGAGATTGGAACTGGGCGTGTGGAGCCAAGTAGTCTTGAATCCTCTCCTGGGTTAGGGAGAGGAAGGTAAGTCACTCGCATATTTTGTCAAGCAGATATTATGTACCTATCATGAACTACTAATATTTCACATTTTAATTTAGATATTTTATAATCATATCCTAATACACTTCAGAAAATTAAATAGAAGGCTGTAAACATCAAAGGCTTCTCAGTTCCTCAGGGTAGTGGGTTTTAGAGCAGAGACTTCAGTGTTTTGTTTTGTCTTAAAAGCATAACATTTTCTTTCCTAACACTGCAGCTGGCATGTGGGGCTGTACAGTGTCTAACCTCTGCTCGTCCTGCCTGCGGTCTCACCTTGGCTGTTAGCCCTGGCTGTAACAGAGGGAGCCTCCACGTTGTGTCCCACAGATTCCTAGCCTTGCTCTCTTTACAGCTGGTAGTGAGAAGGGCTAAGCTTGTAGCTCACCATAGAGTGCTTACCCAGCATAAACAAGGTCTTAGTTCAATGCCTAGTGCTCCACAAAAATAAAAGTAAAATAGGACTGCTGAGGTGGCAGTGGGATATAGTCAGCAGATGCAAGAGTTTGGTAGCCAGGCAAACCAGCATTTAAATTTCATTTTTACTAAATGTACACATAAACAGAGCTGCTGTTGTGAAGCAGTGCCTTTGGTCACATCATTTCCATCCTTGGGCAGATAGTTCCTTGGTGCTTCTTGTTAGCTAGGGCTCTTTCCATGTGCTGTGAATGTGAACTACTGTGCTTCCACTTCCTTTTCCCTGGGACCTCCAGTGCAATTCCTTCTTTCTTGCTTGCTGTCTTGTCTTCTGCCATTCCTCCAAAGAGGTGAGATTAGAAAAGACACAGGTGGGACTCAGAGTTTGCACCCTACCCAGTGTGGACTAGGCCAGCTGCTCATGCGGTAAAGCCTGTCAGGATTGCCCTCTGACAGGTGCTGGCCAAGAACCTCAGCCTATCTAGGTTTGGGTCTAGGCTACCACATTAAAGCAGGGGTCACGCAAAGTTTTTTGTTTTAGTGTGCTAAGTGACTTGGGGTGCTAACGGTTGGGATGGGTGTGCAAGGCCCAAGAATAAGACACTAGTGCCTTTTTTCTTTGCTTTACAAAGCATACACTGCTGTTTATTTTACTCACAGAATTTGTATATTGGGAGCCAAACCTCTCACTCCCTGCTGTTGCCCAATCACCCAGCTATAGTCTCAGCCTCTTGTTGTCCATACACACCACTGACACGGGGCAGCAGTAGATCTATCTCAAGAAACTGTCTTTTCACTTGTGTACGAAACAGCCCCTCAGCCATTGAAGGTCACAGTGAGAAAGCTGTTGAGGCTCACTGAAGCCCAAAATGTTGCTGTCTTGACCTCTTCCCGTTGATCACAGGCATTTTAACAGCACCTGAAGTGGTAGGTACCTTCATTTTGAGAACAGTGTCTGCCATTGAACTGGAGCTCACCGTTAGGCCAGGCTGGTTGACTCCAGCGCTCCCCTTTCCTGAGTACCGCAGCGCCAGTGCTGTAAGCATGTCTACTTGGCATTTTCATTTTGAGAGTCTGGATGTTTGGATGATGCTTGTGTCAAGGCCAGAGACAATGCCAGCCGTCTTTTTCTCCCTACCTTGTTTTTTGAAGCAGGGTCTTTTGAGCCTGGAGTTGATAATTTGGCAGAGTTTGGTGGCCTGTGAAGTTCCAGGATCTATACCTGTTCCCCGTGTGGACTGGAGTTAGAGATGCAGCCGCCGCACTTGGCTTTTGTGTGTTCTAGAGAGCCAAACTCAGGTCCTCATGCGTTCATTACAGGCAGTTTAGAAAGTGAACATCTCCTTAGTCCCAGTGCTGGCTTTTAAAAATGTGGGTCCTGAGGCTCAAACTCAAGTTTTCAGGCTTGGGCAATAAACGTTTTATGACTATCTCCCTAGCTCCTATGTAATGTATTTCTTAAACAGTAAGACGTAGAAGTTGAAATTATTTTTTGACCCATGACTACAGAACGCATATTGTGTTACTTTTTTTTTTTAAAGTGCAGTCTTTTTTTTTTTTTAAATATTTATTTATTATGTATACAATGTTCTGTCTGAGTGTATGCCTGCAGGCCAGAAGAGGGCACCAGACCTCATTACAGATGGTTGTGAGCCACCATGTGGTTGCTGGGAATTGAACTCAGGACTTTTGGAAGAGCAGGCAATGCTCTTAACCGCTGAGCCATCTCTCCAGCCCCCTTGTGTTACTTTTTGTGAACATTAATATTAATCTTGTTGTGGAACTCGTGAGTGGCCAGATGCATTAGTAGCAAATAATAGTAATCTGAAAGGAATCTTTTACTTTCTTTGAGTAACACATTTTCAATACTTTCTTAAAATATTCAGTCACCATGTTGTAATAGTCACTAGCTACATTAGTCCCTGGTAGAGCATCAGCCAGTCCATTGATGCTTCAATCCTAGGCATTGACTTCCCTGCGGCCCTAAATCGTTTCTTCTTTCAATGGGAAACTATTGACTTAGGTAGATCACTCTTATGAGTGATGGCTGCTGGGTCTCCTGGTTACCTCACGGCAGCCTCTGCCTCAGTGCCTGCTACTTCACTTGTGCTCAGGTGTAACGAAGGTGCTTCTTTCCTGCATGTCATATACCATCCTCTGTCAGCATCTACAGCTTCCTTGCCTCTCGCAACCCTCGCAGCATTAAAAAGAGGGAACCTGCTATCCATTGGACCCGGTCTCAGAGAATACTGTGGCTGGTTTGATCTTGAGTGAGGGTCACTGGACCATCCTCTCCACCAGCAGGAAGCTCAGCTGGCTCTCTTGTCGTTCATGTGTTCACTGGCTGATGGTGTGGTGGGTTCAGCTTCTCTGCTCTGACATGTCTTCTCCACTCAGCTTAGTCATTTCTAGATTTTAAAGAGAAAGGCGTATGACTCTTCTTTTCACTTAGACACCTGTAAGCCACTGTATAATTCATTTCAGTATTGTGGAAATGTTTGCTTGACTGGGGCGCCCACTTGTAAAAGCTAGTAACCCTGAATGACATCAGTAGAAAAGGAGGGAGAGCATCTCTTTGCTTTTAATGCAGTTTAATGCTACAACAGATCATCCGCTGTGAGCAGCAGTCCTTTGGCTGTCTTCACTCTGCAGTCGAGGGAGGGGCACTGATAGCGTGTTCCAGGACGTCTTATCACCATATAGGATTGCTGCACCGTAGGCTCCTAGTGGTCTGTCGAGTGCTATCGGGACAGTCATGCATTCTGTGGGCTCCACTGACAGGGAGACACTGTTGTCAGATGGTGTTGGTACTGATGGACAGACACCTGGAGTGGAGCCTGCTTGTTGTCTTAAGACAGTGCCTGCGCCATACCAGACAAGTTCATCTCTCACCCATGTGCCCAGAGGCCTGGTCATTATGGGACTGAGGGGCCTGTTCCACAAGGTTGAAGGTCGCTGCTCATGCCTGCCTTTATGGCCTGATACCTCCTCTGTGCTCAGGGGTTTAACCCCACTAGGCTAGCTCAGCAGAAGGAGAGTCAATTTTCTACTAGAGACAATCTGGCTCCCCTCCAGATTCAAAAAGGATATTGTATCCTAGAGCCTCCCTCAAACCTCTTCTTCTAATTAATAGGAACACTTTAAGCCAAAGCATTTTCTTAAATTTTCTACAAATAAAGTAATTAATAATGTTCAAATTCATTTCAAGTTTATATAATGCATAGCTTTTGGGGAGTCTCCAGTTAAAATGATAGAAAGGATAAACAAAAATGAAATTGCATGTTGAGATTCATGTATGGCTTATTAGACCACATAGACCTGTCCAGGGTGTTGTAAACACTGATTCTGTGCTCACTGTAGTTAGTGCTGCAGGGCGCAGCGCCCCCAGCCTTGCTGCCCTGGGTCTGGCTGCTGTTGATAAGGAAGGCAAGACCGGGTTTAGGGACCTCTCAGGGTTTAGAGATTCTTATGTGACTTTTGCAGTAAGGGATAATCATAGTTTTTGACTCATATTTTAAATTGCTCACCTATAATTTGATGTCAGATTTTGTACATATATCTTATCATTCCAGCTGAAGGGACATCTAAACATTCGAATCTTAAAAATTCTAAGTAGCCAGTAGATAAGTTTTAGAGTAATTATTTTTTATTATCTGTCTGAATATCTAACTTAATGATGTACTCTCAACATTTGAATTTTTGTTGTTGATACTTTTGTTTAAGACACATCTTGTTAAATGATCTAATGCAGGCTGACCATACGCTTGTCATCTCTCTGCCTCAGCTGATGGGCCTGGGTCTTGATTGTCCTTTTAAAGCTGACTTTTAGAATCAATTTATTCATGAAAGATTAAAAATATTAAAGACTGACTGAATTGGTGCATACTGTTTTGAATATGTGAACAAACATAAGCTTGGCAAATTTTCTAAGTAAGGGGAAAAATAATGGTCTTTTTGCTTTCTACTCCTAGGAAAAATTCCTTTGGTTATCGGAAGAAAAGAGAAGAGAAGTTTACAGTGAGTACATAAAGTTGTGTGTGTGTGTGTGTGTGTGTGTGTGTGTGTGTGTGTGCACTCATGTGAACCCATACACTTAGATAACATAAGAGCCAGGAGACTTCAGGTGTCTCACCAGCCTGCAGCTTATCGTCTCTTAGAGCACTGAAGCCCACTGTTCAGGTAGACTGGCTGCCAGTGAGTTCCTTTGATCATCCTGTCTCTACCCATCAGTGCTGGGGTTCCAGACACATTGCCGTGTTTATTTTTTTACTTGAGTGTTAGGAATTTGAACTTGGGTCCTTTTGTTCACAAAGCAAGCAACCTTGTTCACTGAACCGTCTCTAGCTCCGAATGCTCATTTTTACAAGACATTTAAATCTAATAATCAAGCATGAGAGTTAATTCAGTGAATTAAGACTAAGATAGGAGGAGGAACATTGCACAAAACTTTAATAGCCTAAATTTCAAGTTAGGTGAACCTAGAAATGACTCGTGCAACATTGATAGACGTTTCACACAGATGAGAGCTGGAAGATCCTTTGCTGTGTTCGGTGCTGCCCTTGTCTCCACACTGTGTGACTTTCTGGTGTGTCCTTGTGTTGCAGAGCAGTCAGACTCAGTCTCCAACACCACCAAAGCCTCCATCACCGAGCTTCGAACTGGGTCTGTCCAACTTCCCCCCGTTACCTGGAGCTGCAGGCAATTTGAAGGCAGAGGACTTGTTTGAAAACAGGCTTTCCAGCTTGATTATAGGATCTCCTAAAGAAAGAGTAAGCTATGTGTTACAGCCATAACGTGTGTCGATGTTTTCTGAGCATTGACTTTGTGCAGGGACCTGGCTCAGGTTCTTCACACACATTAAAAGGAGAAAATAGTTGAGGGAGGTGTGAGGTTTGGGTGGTTTGCATTGGTCACGTGTTGGAGCCGGGGTCAAGCCGTCCTTCTCATGCCATCTGCTGAGGCTACTGTGGACCTGTGCTGTACAGATGCTTAGATCAATTTTTGTTGTTGACATTTAAAGCTCTTTTGTGTCACAAAACACAGAATGAGACACAAGAATCTGAATTACACCAGAAATAAGACAGCTTTTTTGGAAATCTACATAGTGTAAGTAGCAAGAAGCTTAGAGTCACTTTGTTGTGGTCTGGTGATTTCAGGCAAAATCTAGGCTACCACAAGGTTGTTCACTGTGGTAGTCATCACTGCTAGTCTTAGCTGAACTACTAAAGTTCAGAGAAATTCCTTTCCAGGGTTCCTGCAATACACTTAGTTAGCTACACAGGTTGGAAGTGGGATTTGTTCCCCTGCCAGCATCAGTATTTAAAGACTATGGGACATGGCAGAGAAATGACTTTCTGCCTAGTTACTAAAGTGTGACTAAGTGCTGGGGTAAGGGTGGTCTTGTAGAGTAGTCCTGGTCCTGGTCCAGGTATTCCTTCTGCTACAGTTGTCAGCTGTGGCTGTACATCAGATCATACATCTGCTTTGAGGTGCCGGGGCACCACGCCACAATAGTTAGGGCGGATGACTTTGCTGCATCCAGTATCTTGAGACTAAGGTCAATTGCTGCTCTTTTAGCCATGGAAACTATGTTTTCTAAGATTCTTCTATATTATCTAGTAAGTGTCGCATGTTAGAATTGGGCTGTCTTAGAAATTACAGATCTTAATGTCCACATTAGTAATTTCCAATTGCCCTATAAAACAGAGAATTATTCATTCCAACAGTTACGAAGTCTCGTTTTCAAGTTATGGTCTTCTTCAATGATTGGTAAAAGGATCCTAGCAAGCCTCCCCAGCTTCACAGGCAGTCGCTGCTTTGAATGTACTGAGTTTCTGTGCTTTCTGAAAGGCTGTACTGGGTTGTGGCCGAGTTACACAGCCTACACTGCTGCCAGGGATGGTACTTCTGCAAGAATGTACCAGGACTTGGCATAGGATTGTGACTCTTTGGAAAGTGTGTCGTATATGTCTGTGTTTACGTAGAGGCAGAGTTGAACATATGTTGGATCTGAGCATGCTGTTACAAATAGGAAGTCATTGGCTGCCCTGTGTTTCAGTAAACTAGGTTCCTTTCATTTGAGCAGTTATAGAACCTCTAGTCCTCAACCCAGCAGAATCTCAGTCTCTGGTTAACTCCCCACCCCATCCCCAAACAGGGGTCTAAACTGTGCCATTCTCCCCGAGTCCACTTCCAGCTACTTTATTTCACCTTTGAACTGATATGCTTTGAAAAGAAAGGCAGTTAGTAAATTTTATCTTTTTATATTTAAACTTATAACCAATTATTTACTTCCTTAAAATTGCATACTGGGTTAATGGCATACGATGAGTAAACTTGTATGAATTATGGCTGTACTGAGAAAGTCGTTGATGGAACAATTTCTCATTCTCTCAGGTCTTAGCTTAGTGACCTTGCCTGTTAAGTTGGCTAAAGCAGGATTGTACACCTGCTTCCATGGGTGGTTTGTAGTTCAGGTGAGAGCTCCTGTGGGTATGTATCTTCAGCCTATCACCAGGCACTCAGATATCTGTGTCAGTTTTTGTTTTGTCCTAGTGACAAGAGTGAATCATAGTGTACTGTCTTGGTGATTTTGTCCCTGCTAGGGGGAGCCCTGACATGTCAGATGACTATGGTATGTTTGGAAACTGTGCACTTAAGAAGACAAGCTTACGGATAACTACCATACATTTGCTGAGAGCAAGAAGGCTGCTGCTGTCCAGCAGATAACAATCTCAAAATGTAGTTGTTATGTTGTTGGGGGCTTCTTCTCCTGTGTCTTTCTGCTGGGGCTTGGCAGTTTGTTGGTAGGATACCATTGGTTCTGTTGACTTAAAGGGTGAAGACACCATTCAGTATCAGTCAGTCAGGGGTTGGGAAGGAGGCTCTCCAGATGGGTTAGAGATCACCATGGTTTTAATGGTTAGACTCTTAACCCTTAGGCAAAGATCTGACAACTCGTAAACTGCTACTTAATGATTTTCAGAACCTCAGTGCAGATGCAAGCACAAATACTGTTCCTGTAGTGGTCCCCAGAGAGCCTTCCATGCCAGCGCCCTGTGCTGTGACAGCAGCGTTTGAACGTTCCCCTTCTCCAGTCCATTTACCTGAGTAAGTGTCCGTGTTCTACCTGCCTCTGCCGTGTACAGGTGGGGTGACCTGTTATTTACATGTGATTGTTAAACCAGCTGGCATTTTCACAGGGATCCCAAGGTGGCAGAAAAGCAGAGGGACTCCCACAGTGCGGACAGACTCCCTTCTACCCCTACTACAACCGCGTGCAAATCA
Source organism: Alexandromys fortis (assembly GCF_014885135.2). NCBI lineage: Eukaryota > Metazoa > Chordata > Mammalia > Rodentia > Cricetidae > Alexandromys > Alexandromys fortis. Next base: position 26,740,813 of record NW_026067924.1, on the reverse strand, counting down.
GTGCAGGTTAATGGAGCAGCAACAGTAAGTTCTTCGCCTGCCTTGCCCAGCACTCTGGCATTCTGTGTATGTCCTGCCTCGGCCTATCTTTAGTCATCCTAATTTGATTGATTTTCATTTGTGTGTGCCTTCATTTCTCTGTACCACGTCACTGAGCCTTTCTGTGTCAGTGTGGGATCTCTCGGATAATAACTAGGCCCCAACTCTGTCCTGTGTGGTGTAGTAATAGGCGCGGCAGGGCTGCGTCCCCAGCACCCTGGCCGCCTGCTAGCTTATGCCCCAAAATAATTACACAGACACTGTATTCTTTTAAACACTGCTTGGCCCATTAACTCTAGCCCTTACGGGTTAATTCTCATATCTCGATCAACCCATCTCTAATAATCTGTAGCATCAGTCTTACCAGGAAAGATTCAGCATGTCTGATCTGGCAGCTTGCTTCATGGCCTCTGGCTCAGAGAGCAGAGCTATCGCGTCTGCCCAGGAGAGGGGAGATGGCGTCTCTGAGCTCACTTCCTCTTCCTCCCAGCATTCTGTTCTGTTTACTCCTCCCACCTATGTTTTAACCTATGAGACCAAGCAGTTTCTTTATTACTTAACCAATGACCTTCCTCCATCAGTGTGGAGTTCAATCATTTTCTGCATTTACTGTGTATGTCATATGTATGAAAAATAGTTAAGCAGAATGACTGAAAAGAACAACTTGGTGTCCTCTTGCCCTGTTTACATCCCAGTGTTTCTGCCACGTGTGGTGGCTCAGACCTCTAGTTCCAATGCTGGAGAGACAGAGCAGGACTGTGACTGCAAGTCTGATGCCCCTGGTTTACATCGCAAGGTGCAGCCAGCCTAGGGATACATAGTGAGTGAGGCCGCGAGTCCTCAGATCTAGTAGTCTCTGTCCTTGATGACCTAGCATCTTCTCAGCTTGGTGCTGAGGTAAGCCTTTAAGTTAAAATTGCATTAGGTTTGAAGGCACACACCTGTAATCCCAAGACTTGGGAGGCAGAAGCAGGAAGATGGAATTTCCACAAGCTCTGTGTAAGGGCCAGACCAGCTAGGGCTACCCAGTAAGACTGCATCTCAGAAGGTGGAAGCCAGGGGGATCAAGAGTTAAAGCCCATGTCACGTACTGTGGCTAGCCTGCACTCCATAAGATACTATTTCAATAAATGATTGAATAAGATTTACAGGACCACCTGTCACACCATCACAGCTCATTCCGTGTAAGCAGAGCACTTGCAGATGTCCCTTCTTGGGTCAAGGGAAGCAGGGTTTGTGCCTGTTTTCCCTCCTTTAGCCTCTTAGGCCACCATATTTCTCAAGAATGCCTAAAGGCGGCTGGAGAGATGGCTCAGAGGTTAAGAGCACTGATTGTTCTTCCAGAGGTCCTGAGTTCAATTCCCAGCAACCACATGGTGGCTCACAACCATCTGTAATGAGATCTGGTGTCCTCTTCTGGCCCACAGGCAGACGTGCAGACAGAACACTGTAAGCAAAATAAATAAATAAATTAAAAAAAAAAAAGAATGCCTAAAGGCTTCATGCTGGGGGTAGAGTTTGCTCACCATTTCCTTGCTGGGCCTTTGTGTCTGTTAGCCATTTTAGACGGCAGCTCTGTGTGTCTTGGTAGGGAAAGTGCACTGCAAGGAAAGGGAGTGATTTGTTTCATTTATCCAAAATGAAAAACCAAACTCTATCCAAAAAACATGATTAGCTTAGAAAAATGAATGTATGTTTTCAAAGTATTTTCTTTTAACAGAAATTTAGCTTTATAGAACCTAAACAAACAAATAAAAAGCCAAAATCTAACATAACTCAAGGAAATCCATTCATGGTTCAGACTCCTCTCCTCCAGGAGCCAGCACTGTTGTATTATTCCTCTTCAGTCACCTTCCCCCTTCAGAGTAGTTTCAGACTCTGCAGACTCCAGCCCCACACTGACACAGTCATCAAGTCCTAGAACTGGACTGATAGCTGTGTCTTAGCTAGGGTTTCTGTTGTTGTGAAGAAGACATCATGACCACAGCAACTCTGATAAAGGAAAACATTTAACTGGGTGGCTTACAGTTGAGTCTATTCTCACCGTGGCAGATCATGGCAGTGTGTAGGCAGACTGGTGCTGGAAAAGGAACTCAGAGCCCTACATGTTGATCTGAAGGTAACAGGAAGTGAACTGATCTAGGCGAAGCTTGAGCATAGAGATCTCAGAGCCCGTTCCCACAGTGACACACTTCCTCCAACAAGGCTAGACCGCCTACTAGTGCCACTCCCTGTGAACTTATGGGGGCCAATTACATTCAAACTACCACAATTTGCTTTATCATAGTGAGAATTCTTGATCCTCTACACTTGTTCACAGTGCTAGTGGCAAGAGTTTTGATGGTGGTCACTATCAAAGTGACATGACACTTTGATGGTGTCATGTCATGGACATGACAAAAGTAATGAATTTTGTGGACGTTTTAAAAGTGAAAATACCAATGAAGATGAAATTTTATACTAAAAACTAAAATTTGATTTTATGTTGCTCATCTCTGGAGGAACTACCATCCCTGCTATTTTGTACCCATAATCCCACATTTTATGTTTCCAGGAATTGCGGAAGCCCAGTTATGCAGAGATTTGTCAGAGAACGAGTAAAGAGCCTCCTTCTTCCCCATTACAACCCCCAAAAGAACAAAAGCCAAACACTGTCTCCTGTGGGAAGGAGGAGAAGAAGCTTGCTGAACCTGTGGAGAGATACAGAGAGCCCCCTACCCTCAAGTCCACTCCTGGGGCCCCCAAAGATCAGAGGAGGCAGCCTGGGCGCCGACCTTCGCCTCCAGCTGCTGGGAAGCGTCTGAACAGGGAACAGAACACTCCCCCAAAGTCTCCTCAGTGAAAGCTGGATGCTGGGAGGGTCTGGAAGAGCTGTATTCACCACAAACGAAGCTCTCCCACTCAGTACGGAATGAGCCGCTGGTTAGGAGCTTGCAGTGTCTGTGAGGCCCATGGGATGCCTGCAAGTTATTTTCCTTCTGTGAGTTGGATTTCCCCTCTTAAAAAAAGAATCTATTTTTCAGGATTTAATTATATAATATAAACCTTATTTTAGGTTGGTGCTTAACTGGAGGTGATGCAGAAGTCTGTTTTTCAGGATAGAAAATGTATTTATCCTAACAAATGGATATTTTTTATTAAGCCTCCACGTGGCTCTGAATGCAAGCTATATATGAGTTTTTCTAAATTAAGGGAACTACGCTACTTCATTTTTTTTTTTTTTTTAACAACCGGTCTGCAAGTGCAAATGGGTCCCCAACAGATGGATGAGGGCTGATGGCGCAAGCAGGGGCAGCCTTGGCCTCACAGAGCAAGGGACTGGCAATGTCAGGGCACTGACATACTGGCACAGGAGCTGTGTTTTCATCTAAACCGTTAGTTAACAGGAAATTCTAGCTTTAAAAAGATACATATGTATATATAGTTCTTTTTGGCCTAGTGAGCAGAATGAACCTGCAAAGAGCATCCTAGAAAGACCTGAACCTTTGAGTTTTGATGTCCTGCGAGCAAGTAACCAGCTTCTCACTCCAGTTCCAAGTGGCTATTATGTAAAATAAATTCAAAGCACATTGTGAATAGCACCTAGATGAAACTAGAATCTCTGTTGCCCACTGACATCATACCATGAAGTTGTACCATGATGTTTTGGTCCCTGTGAGCAGGCTGTCTGGCTCCCAGCCTCGAGTACCTGCTCTGTTGGTGTTCCCCCACATTCTTGCTGGAGAGTCATGTCTTAACCGGCTCTGTGTGGATGTCTTCCTGTACCTCTGCATCGGCACATGAATTTAGAAGTCTCTAGCCGTGAGAGAGTGGTGTTTGTGGTCTCCCCTCTGACTAGTGGAGGACAGAATCCTTGCTCTTTTGACCTCCAAGACGAGGGTCTTGTTGATTCTTTCTAAGAAGTGCTGCACTTGTGAAGAACAAGGGTGCAGTAAAGTTAGCGAGTTTATAATAAAGTTACAGATAAATTATTTTGTTTTAAAATGCCTAAAATTTTTCTTTAAGTATTCTAAGCAGCAGACATTAAAATATTTCCTGCTAAGTGTAACCATACAGCTTATTCCACAAAATGCTATTTAATAAGACTGAAGGTTGTTTTTTTTTCTTTTTTTTTTTTAAGGAAAAAAATGATTTCCATCCAATATTTAAAGACTTGAATTTTATTTAAACTTGAAAATGACTTTGCCTTAACTTTTGTATAAGACAGCTTAGAGCTCACGGAGACCGGCCCCTGGGTTGGTGGGAGTGGCTGTGCGGATCGATCTCCTGGTGGTGGTTTTGCTGAGTACGCATACTGTTGTACAAGAACTCCAGTGGTTTTTGTAACATACCTTACAGAGCTTCAACAAGTGATCTTTTTTCAGACTGTTGAAAAATCCTGTAAGTGCAAATAGTCGCTACTGTGTTAAGTCTGTGCACTTGGGAGTGTGCTCTGCCTGTACAGTGTAAATAATCAGAGCATATGAGAAAGGTACCCTACAAAGAAGAATCTGATAAAAATTATTGATATATTATAAATGTTACTGTTGAGCTGGATGTAGATAAACTAAATGTTGTGGTTTGAGTATTATTTTAATTTGTTAAGGTTTTTCTTTTCCCCTTATACTGGTGTGTTGAACTGATTTTGCCTCTTTGCTGCAAAAGGGAAATGGAAAGTCTTATTAAAAGCCTTTGGATGTCTTCATACTCTTAAAAGGTATGTACGTGCATACTGATCACATCTGATGTTTAAAGGTTTTGAAGGAGAGTATGGAGAGCAGAGACTGGCAGGATCTTCCGATGAAAGTAAAAAACAGAAGTGTACTAATTAAAATCATACTTTGCTAAGTGATTTATCCTGCCAGAGGCAAAGATGCCTGATGCATGTGACCATTTCCTTGAGAGCAACTGTCATTCAGTTACATAGGAGTATACGCAGTGCTCTTTCAGATGCCTGTGAAAGGAACATAGGATGAACTTCCTTGTAGATGTCAGATCACTGACAAAAGAAGAAGATGAAGAAGAAGAAACAACCAGCCTTTTGAACCCACACTAGCAGATACTGTCTATCTGGAAAGGCAAACTTGAGGCCCCAGGCCCTTCACATCACAGCTTTACTGGAAGAGGGGCCACCCGATCAGCTTCCCTTATCCCTGAGGGTGCTCTTGCAGAGGACCCCTGATTTTTAATGAGAAGTCCTTTCCCCAGGCTGAGCACTGCAGCAGGAAGCGTGAGTGGCAGAGCCAGCTGTGGGTGCTTGCTGTCTGCTGGCTGGAAGTGTAAGGCTCAGTGGCCGCATGCAAGGGCAGGGGTCATGTGCACGAGGTTGGGACACTATAATCACTGCTTAGCCAGTGACAGCCTGGCACCAGGAACTAAAGCCTTGCTCAGATGTGATTTTTTTTTTTTTAAATAGCACTCTTTTTCAGGAAGCAAAGGTGATATGCCAAATATCTGCGTATTGTCAAAGCAGAGGCTTCCTGATGGCTGAGGTTCTCCACTCAGAAAACAATGGAGTTACCACAATAGGAAACTGTCGGGTGCATGCAGACTCTTGCCATGTCACACACAGCAAGCGTGATACGTGCTTTTCATAATCTATTTTTTAAGTTTACTCATTCCTTTCAGTATCTCAAGGTGTAGAATCAGAGATACCAGTCACAATGACATTTTTAACTTGTAAAATTGTGTGATGATACTTAATTATCATATGGAAATATGGAATAGGAATCTGGCCCCATTTCACCAGACCTGGATTTCAAGTGATCCCTCTCTCAGTAGTCAGTGTCATGGTGTCTCTGTGGATCTTCCTGTCATTGCATCACTGGTTGCCACTGGTGGGTGGCAAAAATAAAAATTAAAATTAAAAAAAAAGGAAAAAAAAAGTCTTACATTGCTGTAATAGGGTTTCTGCAGTTGATATTGAAAAACTGGTTCAGTGTGTCACAGCAGGCGACTGATGGTGCATACATGTTGTTGTGTCCCCTTCAGTGAGCTGTAGTTGTGGGTTTGTGTGCTTTTGTAGCCTGTTATACGGAAAGCAACAGACAATCGAAGATTCCAGGAGCGCTAACAGCTGCGAGTCCCAGCGCGGGAGTGTAACGTGGAAGCTTGCTGAGGGTTTCTCTTTCTATTCTTCTTTTCATTAAGACTGGAATCAAGCTTACATGTAAACTATTGGTAATTTAAGTTTCCTTTTGTGTCATTCAGTGTAAAACTGTCTAATTTGAAAAATGTAGGTTATGAAAAATAAAAGATTTAGGCACTGTTCAATTTTTCTTTTGATTCTTTTAAATTAAAATTTTCTTCAAGAATACATTTTTTTTAAGATTTTTGTTTGTTTGTTTGTTTGCTTCACTCTATATTCCCATCACTCTGCGTAAAGATGATAAACAGGGGCCCAAATCTAGTTGAGGTTTTAAAGTCTTCCAGCACCTCACATAAGTTGGCCACCCACAGCATAAGATTGGCGTGTACAGCCTGTTGGTGCAAGGAGCAGAACCCAGGGAAAGCAACAAGTACTCCTAACTACTGAGTCATCTCTCTAGCCACTCCGGTGTGTCTTTGTTTGTTTCTTTTGAGACTGGCCTGAAACTAGCTGTGTAGACCAGGGTGGTCTGGAACTCAGAGCGCTGGGATTCAGTGTGCACCACCACACAGCTTCCAGGTTCTCAACTGCGAGTTATTTCCCCGGGTTTGTGATGTCCTTTATTCCCTCACATGACCACTTACCTGCACCTCAGTCCACCTAACCTCGCTCTTTCTGTTTCCGTGACACCATTCCTGCAGCGAGCTGCGAGGTGTCACACCTGATGGAGATGTATAATCAACTCCTGAGATGGCTAAGGCCTGACCTATGCTATGATCACGCAATGATTATCAGCTGCCTGCATGTGCGTGAACCTATAGGCAGTGCCCACCTGGCAATCCGGGATTGGCAGCCCATGCCTACTTAAGGGCTGGGAGGGGTTTGCCCAAAGAGAGAGGGGGAGAAAAAGAAAAGAGAGGGAGAAGAGAGAGAGGGGAAGAGAGGTACAATTGTTAAAAAAGGTCCTGGAATAAACTGCAGTGAGAAGAGCTCCGGTGGTCGTGTCTTCCTTGCGGGACGAGGTAGAGACGTGACACATTCCCTTTAATCGACCTATTCCTGAGAGTTTGTATTGGGCAGCTCACCCCATGTTCAGGTAGGTGCGTCCCCTGAAGGCAGTTTTCCGTCCACGAGAAGCTCCGTCCTACTTCCTGTTCTCCGAATGCTGTGTGTAACTGAGTAGGAAGGTACTCAGTACTTACCTTAGTGTGTGCTGATTGTGTGTACAGCCTGGCCTCAGGAATTTAGAAAGAGCTGGTGTGTGACTTAGTTTGCTGTGCCTTGTAACGAAGCTTTACCCTCGACAAAGCTCAGTAATTTGCGGGATTATCACAGCCCTGTGGACTGCCTGCTAGTCATGGCTGGGTGGTTCTGGTGACCTGCTGGCTCTGAACCAAACCTTGTGCATACACAGAGAAGTTTGAAATTAACTAGCTCATCCTCACTTTCTCCGTATCTTAAAGATCCTTTCTCTAACCGCTGGAGAAAACGGCAGATAGAAGTAGCACCCTAAGACTGAAAATGTTGTCTTTGTCCTAGATGGCCATGTGTCCATAAACGGGGCTAATTGAGTAGATGGATACTGGGAGGTGTCAAATATTTTCTACCCCTCTGCCATGCTAGAGGATTTAGTTTAGAAAATTATAACAGCCGGGTGGTGGTGGCGCACGCCTTTAATCCCAGGCAGAGGCAGGCGGATCTCTGAGTTCGAGGCCAGCCTGGTCTACAAGAGCTAGTTCCAGGACAGGAACCAAAAAGCTACGGAGAAACCCTGTCTCGAAAATCCAATATATATATATATATACACACATATACACACACA
>NW_026067924.1:26715084-26732827 GCF_014885135.2 Alexandromys fortis | reverse complement strand
TATATATATAACATTAGACTTAGAAAAAAAGTGGCACCGTAGACTGGACCCAAGCAGTTCCTGAGCCGGATAAGCTATGCGCCCACTGAAGAGTCAAGGCTATGGACTTTTCCTGCTTCACCAGGGGCTGTAGAAAGGGAACTCAGAGAAGGAAGGGTCCCTACCAGGTCCACTGCTTACAGATACTGTGCTCTCAGGAAAGGTTTCATTTGGCCTAGGTTGCTCGGCCAGATAAGCTGAGCCCTACCTTGACGGAACTGGAAGGAGGGGAGACTGGGGTGGTCCTGTTGGAACTGAACCACGGGGTCGCGATGGCCGAAGAGTGTCCTGAGCTAAGGAAGGCTCTGTGGCAGCCCCATAGTACTTAAGTGTGTCCTCAGCTTGGCCGTAGGAAGAACATTTGCTAAAACCCATTGTCTGGCTCCATCCCAGGACCACCGAAGAGGCCTGGTTAGACCAGTTTGGATGATGCTCTGGAGAATGAAGGACTACGTATAGAAGACACGTGTGTTCTGAAGTGCTCAGTGTCTTACGCTGTGACTTGGGATTCAGTATTGGCCCGTTTGTAATTCTTCAGACCTATGATGTGTCCTGACACGGAAGCAGCGAGCTGTGAAGTCTCGAGAAAACCAGCAGACAGCAGAGAGAACCTGGCAGAAGTAGAGGGTGGGGAAAGCAAGCTCAGAGCATGGCCTCCTTCCAAACAGAATTTGGGCTGTTGAGACCTACACTGCAGGGAAGACCCAGCTCCCTAGAAGTCACTACCCCATGGTGTGCAGGGAGGGCTCCTATTTAACTGTCAGTGGCCTCTCGCTAGGCCCACCCAACCTAGTAATGGCTGAGAGGGCAGGCTTTTTCCTGGTGATAGAATTGGGAAACAGTGCAAACCCAGTACCTTCCTGCACAGAGCCTGCTCTGTGGCCATTGCTTCCAGGACCACTGGAGTCCACATCAAGAGAAATACCAGAGCCGAATTTGCAAAGTTAGGACACAGCCTTCTGCCGGCCTGCTGTGAACATGAGGCATGAGGTGCTGCTGGCATGTTCGCCAAGTACACGGGCAGCTGTTGAGAGCCAGCAGGCTTTGGCTGCACTGGGGAAGCTTGTGTTCCTTTCCTCTTGTTTGCTTTGGGTTCATCTTGCTCCTCTTCCTAGCCCAGGGTTTGGGGTTATTGGCTCAGGGGCTTGTTTTCTAATGTAAGCGGTAGCTTCCTTCCGGTTGCACCCTAGTTCTGTACGTGTCTGGTGTCCCCTTTGTACTTGGGTCATTTAGGAATGTGTAATTCAGCTTCCACCTAGCCTGGGGATTGTCCTGTTTCAGACTGGTACAACGATTCCATTATGGCCAGAGGACATGCTTTTGGTCCTCTTGGAAGCTTGTGAGGGCTGTTACAGCTCTTGTGGTCCCCTTGTAAAGGTTGTAGCCTCTGGGATAAGAGGGTGGCTGGTTCTTTGTCCTCGCTGACATATCTGTCTGGTTCTGTCTCTCGCTGTAGGTGGAGTAACAGCTGTAGTAACAGATATGCCTGGCCCCATGTTTGCTATTTTCTCTTTGCAGCATAGGTAGGCTTTTGCTTTACAGTTTTTTGAAGTTCTGTTACCTGAAGTGCACATGTTTAGGTTTGCTGGATCCACCCCTCTATTGTGAAAGAATCCCCCTCCTGGACCCCTGGAAATTTCCTTTGCTCTGAATTTGCTTTATTTGATACTAATTCACCAATTCTGTGTCCCCCCCCCCCCGTTTATATGGCACACTGTTTCCTTTTTTATTTTTTAACCCACCTGTACCATCGTATTTGAAATGAGTTGCTTGTAGACAGGATGTAATGACTGTGTTCGTTCTATCCCGCCATTTCCTGTCTTTTGCCTGCTGTTCCTAGCACATTTATAATTACAGTGATTGTCATTTCTCGACTCCCATTTGCTTTCTGCTTCCTGTTGGTTTTTTTCATTTAATGCTATCATCATTATTATTGTTATGATTTTACATTTATTTATTTATTTGGGAAGTGGGCACAGAAGGTAGAGGACAACTTTCAGGAACCAATTCTCTATTTCCACCAATTGAGTTCCAGAGATTAAACTCAGCAGTCAGGTTTGGTGGCAAGTTTCCTCACCTGCTGAGCCATCTCCCCAGACCATGGTCTGTCTTCCTTTTTTCTTCTTGCATTTCTGCGTGTTATAATCTACTGATTCTAAATTCATACCTAGGAGTCATGAATGCAGCCCATCAAGTTACCTTTGCCAGGTAGGCTCTCCTGGGTAGTCTCTAATTCATGGTGTGATCCCTCTCAACCTGCTGCATTATTTGCGGGGGGGGGGGGGGGGGGGGGGGGTTTTGTTTTGTTTTGCTTTTTGAGACAGGATTTACTCTGTAGCTTTGGAGCCTGTCCTGGAACTAGCTCTTGTAGACCAGGCTGGCCTTGAACTCACAGAGATCCGCCTGCCTCTGCCTCCCGAGTGTTGGGATTAAAGGCATGCGCACCACCTGTGGGTGGCATTATTTTTTTTTTTTAAGTAAGATTTTTAACTGACTACTTCCTGGGGCTGTTGAGAAGTCATGGTAAGCATTTGGAACCCCTCTCCTAAAACACACACACACAGCACACGCGCGCGCACGCACGCGCGCGCGCACACACACATGCACAGACGTACACACACGAGCGTGCACACACGCAAGCACACGCAAGCACACACACACACGCACACACACCAGTTCCTTACCTCACCCCAGCGTCATTCCCCAGGCTCACTGACCACTGTCCACTGTCTTTAGAGTGCTTGCTCACAAGCCACACTCTGCACTCCCCTGGCTACTCTGCTTGCTTTAGGGTGAGCCTATAACCACCTGTCAGGGATGTCACAAGACGTGCAGGAGCTTTGGAAGGATCTGTCTCCTGAACTAAGTTTAAGATTAGAATGGCAGAGACTACGAACAGCCATCTTGAAGACAGGGCCTAGTATTTAATAGAACTTGAAGAAACAGAAGACTCTGACATCGCAAAACCCCGAGCCAAGCTAGTGCAGAAGACATGGTTGACTTTAGAATCTGCATGTTAACAGGCCCCCTGGGACTGTCCACCCCCAAAGGCAGAATGCATTCCACTTGTCTGGCTCGGGGTATGGCACTCCCAGGGCCTTTTCTTAATGAAACCATTCTCACCCAGCCCCTGTTTGACGGAGACTGGATTGTGATCCACTGGCAGGTGTAGACATCTTACCCAGGCCAAACAATCTGTAACTAGGCTTCTCGGAAGAGATGAGTGGATGGGTCCTACTCTCCCGAGTTTTCCCATAGAACGTAAGTATTGAGGATCACACCCAAGGACAAAGGATAGAAACATCTTGGTGCCCCGAGTCCTCAGACTTTCTCAGCTTAACATTCACCCCCTTTCCTCCAGGGTTCACTGCTGGACTCTCCCCATCCCCCAAGTCCAATCGTTACAGGATCCTCTGTGTCTGCACTGTCTTACTAGGTAATCTTCCCAGGCTCATACCTGTGATTATATTCAATCACAGGATTTATCATTCCATAATCATGAATGCCCCAACCTGAAAAATCTCAGCCTGCACCTGGGTGGGCAGCAGTACCTTGTGTCTCTGGAGAAGACCAGTGATGGCCTCAGGGACACATGCTCTCCACAGCCCTGACGTGCCACCATCAGGTCAGCTTCTGCAGGCAGCAGAAACGCTGCAGCAGCTTGAGGTAGGACAAGTATGCCTGCCACCGTCTAGAGGGAGGACAGCCTTTTCCACGGTTTTTTGAGCTCAAGAAGAGTTGCCAGCAGACTGCACACCTAGTTCATTGGTCAGAGTTGGGATTGATCCCTGCTGTCAGGAAAATGGACTTTTGGACCACTTAGGGCCAGTAGGGGCTTTGAACACATTAAGAGAAAAGGGCAAGGGGCTGGAGAGATGGCTCAGTGGCTTAAGATCACTGGCTGCTCTTCCAGAGGTCCTGAGTTCAATTCTCAGCAAGCACATGGCAGCTCACAACTGTCTGTAACTTCAATTCCACGGGATCTGATACCTCCACACAGACACACATGCACGTCAAACACCAGTGCACATGGAATAAAATATTTTTAGTCTTATAAAAAAAGAAAGAAGAGCAGAGCAACTGTGATGGTTGGTAATGTCAACTTGACACACACACTAGAACTATCTGAAAGGAGGGACCCTCAGTTGAGAAAATGCCTCCAGAAGATCCAGCTGTAAGGCATTTTCTTAATTAGTGATCAGTGGGGAGGGGCCCAACTCATGGTGGGTGGTGCCATCTCTGGGCTGGTGGTCCTGAGTTCTCTAAGGAAGCAGTCTGAGCAAGTCAGTAAGCAACACTCCCCCTCCGTGGCCTCTGCATCAGCTCCTGCCTCCAGGATCCTGCCCTGGTTGAGTTCCTGTCCTGACTTTTTCCTTCAGTAATGAACAGCAATGCTGAAGTGTGAGCCAAATTAACCCTTTCCTCCCCAACTTGCTTTTTGGTCATGCTGTTTCATCGCAGCAATAGAAACCCAAACCAAGGCTGTACTGGAGTGTCCAGAATAGATATCTGAAATATTCCAGTGTCCCCATCCCACCAGTCCTCTGGCTGCCAGACTGGTGGTGTTAAGCTTCTTACTTGGCATGCCTAGTTGGATTCAGCATACTCCTGACAATAATACTCCCAAAGTAGGGCCCACTCTCTATTCCTTCTGCTCCTAACTCAAAACCCTGAGACACCCTGAGCCATTTCCGCTCTGCCTTGGGCAAGTGAGTCACGAGACTTCCAGAAAACACTCAGATGTTTCACCTGTGTTCAGCACAGTCTCTCGCAAGTGCCTTTAAATGGTCTCCAGTTCCCTGCTCCTCCCAGCAGCCCAAGGATCCCCCTTGCGGTCTGAGTTCTGCTGTGTGGACTGCTGGCTTCAGCTCCTCGGGCCCTCACGGCAGCAGAGGATAGGCAGGTGGGAGTTGTCCCCCGCCGGCCGCCCGCATCTGACTCCGTCTCCGACCACTTAGCCCTGCTGCATCCACACTGTCACTTCCTCTTCCTCAAACTCACCGAACTGCTCCATAGCAAAGCCTCTGAACTGTCAACTCCTTAGTCCAAATGCCTCACTCTGTGTGGCAGTGCTCTTCACAGAGGCCCGGGTGCCACGCGGTTCTGTTTGTTACTTTGTTTACTCTGTTTGTTACTTTTTATAATTTAAACTTATCTCCTTCTTGGGGCTGGAGAGATGGCTCAGAGGTTAAGAGCATTGCCTGCTCTACCAAAGGTCCTGAGTTCAATTCCCAGCAACCACATGGTGGCTCACAACCATCTGTGATGGGGTCTGGTGTCCTCTTCTGGCCAGCAGGCATACAGAATATTGTATAAATAATAAATAAATAAATATTTAAAAAAAAAACTTATCTCCTTCTTAAGTTGCTTTCGACTGGGATTCCCAAAGTTATCAGCCACTTAACCATCTTCTCCTAGCATGTGAGGCACCCATGGTGTTGCGGTTTGAATATGGAATTCTCCTTCAGACTCATCTGAACCCTTAAGTTCCCAGCTGGTGGCGGTTTGGAGTCTTTAGGAGGTGGAACCTCACTGGGGGAAGTAGGTTCCTGGGGGCAGACCTGGAAGTTTAAGCCTCCCTTTTGTTCACTGTTTCCTAACTATGGGTGCTGGGTGACCAGCTGCCTCCTGCTGTAATGACCCCCCCCCCCATCATGGACTATATCATCACGGTAACCAGAATCAAACATAAGAAGCTGATGAAATTGATCTCAAAATATTTCCTCCACTTCAGCAGGCTAAACCACACGGATGTCAGCTTGCATCAATATAAAACAGGTTTGGTTTTTGTTTCATTTTGCTTAACATTGGTGGGTGGTGGGTTTTTTGTTTGTTTGTTTGGTTGGTTGGTTGGTTGATTTGGTTGTTTTTCTTGGGGCGGGGAGCAAGGGCAGGGTCTTATGTATCCCAAACTGGCCTGGCCTCTAACTCATTAATTGAAAATGACCTTGAACTTCAAATCCTCGTGCCCCCAGATCCTGAGTGCTGGGGTTGTAGGCTTGGGGCACCATGCAAATTCTCTGTGGTGCTAGGGCTTGGTCCTAGGGCTTCATGCAGGCTAGGCAAGCACACTGCCCACGGAGTTATACCCCTCCTCCTGAACCAGCCCAGGGCAGTTTGTATTCTCTTAGTTTTTTTTTCCAACGCTGGAAATGATTGAAACCTCTGGGGACTGCAGAGACCTGGGACCCCCGAAAGGCCTTCCTTTCTAATGGTCTCATGGTAATTGCTCAATGTCACCACAAGGTGGCGCCTGGTCCTCACCCTAAAGGGCTCAAGGCCGGTCCCTTTGTTTCCAGGATTGGAGAAGGTTGGACAATCTCTTTTGTGTTCTTGTTTAAAAGGCTTAGAAATTCAAGCCTGGTCCTGAGGCAGCTTCATCCTTGTCTTCCGTCTGGCGCTTGTAGAGGAGACTTGGTGAGGCTGCTTTGGAGGCTGTGGGAAACCCGATTGACCGACCGCACATGTGAATCTGTATATCCATGTACAGAGTTTGTTTTATTTTTTTTAATGGGAAATAACTTTTGTTTATGCAGTATAGTCTGACCATGGTTTTCCCTGCCTTGTCTTCTCCCAGATCCTCCCCACCTCTCCTTTCTTCCAACCACAAACCTTTCTTTTCTCTCTTTAGAAAACAAATAGGCAAAACCAAGAAAAGGCACAAGAAACACACACACACACAAACAAAACCCATTAAAAAACACAAAATTGGAAACCATAATGTACAAACAAAAGACTAAAAAAAATCTAAACAAAGCAATATGGAACAAAAAATTATACCTCTGGATTTGTTTTGTGCTAGCCATGGGCACGGGTATGTATCCTTAAATGTGGTATGTATACGCAGTGAGACGCCATTGGAGAACGCTAGTTCTTCCTCTGCAAATGGCTGTCAGCTGCAGAGCCTTTCTTGGTTAGGGATGGGAGTTGTGTCCACTTCCCTCTCAGCGCCGGGATCTCTGGCCGGACCTGCGCAGGCCCTGTGCATGCTGCCACACTGTCCATGAACTCATATGCACCGGTCCCCCTGTGTGTAGAAAATCTTGAGGGTGTCATCCATCCCCTCCAGCTCTTGGAATCATCCTGCGTCCTCTTCCTTAGGGTTCTCTGAGTCCTGAGGGGAGGGGTATTAGGAAGACATCCCACTTAGGACTGAGGGCTCCAAGGTCTCCCTCTGCATTGTCCAGTTTTGAGTCTCTGCATTAGATCCCATCTGCTGCAGAGGAAGCTTCTCTGATGGTGGCTGAGCAGGACACTGATCTCTGGGTATAGCAGAATGTGCTTAGGAGTCATCTTATTGCTGCGTTCTTTAGCAGTGGTGTTTAGTTTCCCCCTAGGTTCATGGTCTATCTAGTCTCAGGTTCTCATCCACCTGAACAGCGCCAGACATGGGCTCTGTCTCATGGAGTGGGCCTCAAGTACAGAGAGTCGCTGGCTCCTCCCACGACACTTGTGCTACTATCGCACTGCAGGGTTTGTAGCTGGGTTGGCATTTACCTTTCCTCTCTGGTAGCATACAGTAACTCCCAGTGTACCATGAGCTCTGGTCGGTAGGGGTGAAGGCTCTAGGCAAGCACCAGCTCAACTTCCCCACGTTCAATGAGGTGTGTGTGTGTGTGTGTGTGTGTGTGTGTGTGTGTGTGTGTGTGTGGTCTTCAGCAAAAGGGTTTTACAATCACTTTGTGATTCTATATAAGATACATAAATCTGGGGTAGCTGGAGAGATGGCTCAGTGGTTAAGAGCACTGACTGCTCTTCCAGAGGACCCAGGTTCAATTCCCAGCACCCACATGGCAGCTAATAACTGTCTGTAAATTCAAGATCTGGTACCCTAATATAGACATACATGCAGGCAGTGCAAATAAAATCAAAATAAAATTATAAAACAAACACACAGACAAAAGATACATAAATCCATAATTCTTGCTGTGCCTATGGGCGGCCAAGTCCTGAAGTCCTGAAGTCATTCCTCCTTTTCACAGGGCTACCCTGCTGCCCAGCTCTGCTAGATCCATCTAGCAGGACTCAGTCCTCCTCTGTTCTCACCCTCGGCTGTTACTGACCTCACTGGAGAGCAGCGGGTCCATTCTCTAGCAAGGACCCCAGGACCTGTTGCTTATAACTTAGTATGGAATGACTCCTTGACTTGGGGGGAAGAGGCTGACCTCAGCAGCTCCATGGCAACAGCTGCATGGCAGGGTGCCAGGGCTTAGGGACCCCCGTTGTGCACCTATAGCCTGGGAGCAGAGCTGTCTCCATCTGAACAGTTCGAGCGCTGTGCCATTAGAACCTGCACCTGGGGCTTTGGGCCTTTTGCCCAGACTGAAATCACCTGGAGTCTTCATGCCCAGGTCTCTGCCGAGCTGACTTGGAGAAGTCCTCTGTAAAGATGATCCTGCGGCTGTAAAGCCAGCGGGCCGCATCGTCTAATGTGACGAGGTGGAACCCCATCGGTCTGCTCTGATGCCCGCACCTATTATGAGCACACACGGACAGGCTCGGAGATGCAGCGCTGGGCAGGGAGATGTGTGCTCTCAAGACACCTGATTCCGGGGCCAGCGGCTCTCCATCGCCTCACCTGATTACAGGTCTGTCTGTGCCTCAGTGGGTCTCAACCATCCGGGGACACTTTACAACTGTTGGGTGTTGGGCCACATCTCTGTGTCCCAGAAGCTCTGTGATCCCCGAGGCCATCGGCAGTGGACGCTCCTCACCGCACATACCTTTTTCCTCATAGAATTTTTTATTGATTCTCTGGGAATTTCACATCACTGACCCCAGTCGTTCTCATCTCCTAGTCCCTCCATGTCCACCCTCCACCCTTGTAGCCTCCCCACCAAAAAAAGGAAAAAGAGTGATCAAAACCAGAATAGCAACAAAACCCCCACTTCTCTCTTCCATCTTGCCTGCCTCTCCGTCACACATTCTGTTGTCCTAGTGGTATTGGGAGTTGTTGCCCAGAAAGCTTTACTTGCAAAGTTCATTGTAATGAGCTGTTGCTCTGGTTCAGTGCCTGTGGCTTCTGCTACACCGTTAATATTGGACCCTCACCGAAACTCCTCCCGCTGTCCTGCTGTTGCCCCAGCCATGGAGATCCTGCCATGGCTTTGCAGAACTGGCCCTCATGCATCCAGCAGCTCCTAAATGAGGCATATGTTGGGGTGGGCCAACTCAAAACCCTGGATGTGGGTTCGGGGGGTAGCTGAGATGCTAACCCGGGCCTCTACCAGGACTCCCCCTCAGGTGAGGGGCTGGGGTAGCATTCCTGCACCCATGCCACTGGGGCCAGCCTTCCACTGGCCCCCACCATCAGGACCAGCTCTCTGATGCTCACACCATCACCCTACCAATGCCAGCAAGGGGCAAGGTCAACTTCCTCCTGAGGGGTGGGGCCAGCCGTCCCAGGGCCAGTGAGGGGTGGGACCTGTTCAGCACAGTCATTGGACATCAACATGGCTTTAGGTGGTAGTCTAGACCCCAGGCATCCACATGGCCTTTGGCGGTAACACAGGTCACCAACATCAACACAGACCCCAGCTGCAGTAAGGCCACGGATCCAGACTGCACAGGCCAGGACATCATATGGCCTCAGGTGTCAGTTCAGGCCACCCACATTAGCCTGTTCCTCATTGCCATTGCCTCTCCAGAGCTAGTTCAGTGCTTCTCAAAGTCTGTCTACAGCAACATCCATCAGGTACAGTGAGGCTGCCATTACTAGTCATGCCCAGCCCTGCCTGATCAGCAACCTGGGAAGGCCCTTTGGTTCTCATATGATAAACTAGTTGGAAATACTACCTGGAGGGTCAAAGAACAGGTATATCTCAATGGCTTTGTGAGTTGGTGCCTACTTCAGTATTTCAACCGGCAAGAACAGAGTCTCAGGGACTCTCAGAATGCTGGATCCTGATGTCCAGGTAGTCCAAGAGCTTTGACTGATTTGTGTGCTCCAAGGTTCACATCAGAGATGTTTGCTGCAGAACACACTTCCTCAGATTGGGATTTAAGACACTAACCTACGTGCACAGACACAACACACACACATAGTGCATGCATGTAAGCATATGTGTTTGTGCACTAGCAGTGATTTGCCTTCTCAAAGCCCCTCATTAAAATTGTCTTCCATTGGCTTCTGAACTGGGTCCCTTTGACTGTCCAGTGTCTGTTGCTGTTAGACACAGATTCAGAGGCTTAGATGTAGCCCTTTTCTGCTGAGAGCAGTTTAGCAGAGAGATTCTAGAAGGAATCCCAGGTGGGGCATGTAGTTCATTCTAGTAGGGCAAAAAACCTCTGTGAATGGAGGGAGACGCCACAAACATAGTCCCCCAGAGTCTGAGGAACGGGCATGACAAGTTTGGGTCAGCTTCCCTGCATGACATTTGTCCTCCCTCCTGTTATGTCCCCAGGCTCTGTCAACTGTGGGTCTCCTCCTTCCTCCTCCTAGCAACCTTCAGGAGGCAGGAGGGCTGGCCAGGGACTCCTGGCTTGTGTGACACTGGGACCCACACATGGAGCCGGGAAGTGCTGGAGCCTTGTGGATGCAGACCACGGGATGGTAGTCTTTGGTTCTGAAGACACGCATCTCAATTCTCCCTCGCCTTCCCTGGCTTGTCTCAGCTCCACGCTGGCATGTCACTGGGGGATAAACTCCTGAAGACTTTTTAACAAGAATGCTGCTATCATATATTTATTGGGGGAGCCAACCAAGAGAGTCCGTCCTCACACGCCCAACGTCAGTGTAACAAAAGCTACTTGAATGGATGTGTTATGGTTCAGAGTTTGAGGGTCCTGTCCACAATGGTGGGGAGGGCTTGGTGGGAGAACTCGAGGTGGCTTGTGCCACAATCAGGAGGCAGAGATGAATGGTGACACTTGGCTCAAAAACAACTCAATTCAAATTTATGTCCTGGCAATGCTGAAGCAGGCATGGGCAGCCCGTATATGGCGGTTCTGTTGAACTTGTCAATATTGGGTTTCATGGTCTAAGTTGATGAGGACAACTCTGACCAGGTCTCTTCCTCAAGAGGGCACCAGATCTCATTACAGATAGTTGTGAGCCACCATGTGGTTGCTGGGAATTGAACTCAGGGCCTTTGGAAGAGCAGTCAGTGCTCTTAACCTCTGAGCCATCTCTCTAGTCCCTCACTGTCTCCTTTTTACTCAACCCATGGAATGGGGCCTTAGCCACATTTAGGGCCGGAATTTACCCCTCAGCTGACCCAGTCTAGAAACTCCCTTTTCACATGATGTGGCCAGAGTTGATTCTAGATCTTGCCAAATTGACAATCAGTACCAATTGCCACACTTGCCAACATACCAGGCCCGGGAGCAGCTGGCCTCGGCTGTTGGACACACACAGCTTTTCCACGCACACCCGTGCGGAGTTCTGTGCGCACGAGGCATGCGTCAGGTGTGTTTCCTGGAGTGGGGCCACCTGAGCTCCGTCTCTCTCCAGTGCCGCCAGATTCCTTTTCCCATTTACTGGGCCATGAATTCTCTAACTCTGCTGATGACTCTCCAGGTGCTCGTTAAAGCTAATCAGCTGCGTAAATAATATAGAATGAGGAGAAAAGCGATCAGCACCAACATACTTTTAGAAATGAGGCTGCTTTGTGCCTCGTCATAATTAAGTTGTTCTCCGCTCCTCAAACGCACGCGTTGCCTCTGAGGAGGAATGCACCCCGGCTCAGGAAGCGAACAATCGCATGCTTGAGATGATTGGAGATTAACTTACAGGGGTGAACGGAAGCAGCAGCGAGGGTCGTGAAGCCGGGGGAATTTCACTCCCTGATGCTGCAGCAGCACGCAACAAATGAAAATCCTTCTCTCCTCAGCAGCGCGGCTGGGAAAGCCGCTCCCGAGATTCAGGAAGCCAGCGGAGACAAAGACAGGAGCCAGGCGGGGAAAGAACGGCAAGAATGCCCCATGAGGACATGGCTTCTCTTGACACGGAAGACGGGCACGGAAGGCCGGCTCGCTAGGACACAGGGGGCTCAGCCCCAGGGGATGCTGAGCTCACGATGTGGGAGAAGGGCGTGAGTAGGTTCCCTTCCTATTAACATACATGCGTATTACACACTTGTCCTGGGTACTGCTGGCAGATCCTGCCATGTGCTTCAGGGGGACCACACCAGTCACACACCTTCCCCCAACAAGGTCCTCAGGTGACTGAGAGATGAAGGGACTCATCGACCAGCTTAGTCTTGATTTTTCCAGTACAAATGGGGCTGGCGAGAAAGCCCCTTGGGATTTTTGAACTTCATCTGGTCACGGGTGTCAGTGGAGGACTTATACGGAGCCACAGACCTGGTCGCAGAGGAAGGCAAGGCATCGCATACCACTGATGTGTCTGTCTCTGTGGGCTCTGGCTGAGTGCAGAGGCAGCTGTCAGGCTCTTTGTGCCCTGGTCCCTGTGTGAGGTTTGCGCTGGTTCTCAACCCGTGGGTCTCGACCCCTTTGGCAAACCTCCATCTCCAAAAAATAGCAAAGTTACAGTTATGAAGTAACAATGAAAACAATTTTTTGGTTGGGGGATCATCACGGCATAAGGAACTGTATTTCAGGGTCACAGCATTGGAAAGGCTGAGAATCACTGCAGCAGAAAGGGACCCCCAGGCTCTCATCCTTCCACTTCCTGGCATGAATGTGTCCCCGTTAAACAAACTGTCAAGTCCTCACCCTGTAGCTCAAGAATCCCCAATCTTGTGTGTGTGTGTGGGGGGGGGGGAGTTCTTATCTGTTTTGTGCTCAAACAGTGCCGTGTACCCCAGGATAGCCTTGAGTTCCATGTGTAGCTGAGGATAAACTTGAACTCCAGACCCTGCTGAGTCTACCTCCCTAATACTGGGGTGGGCCTGCCACTCAGATAGCCCAGGGCTCTACTGGACCATGTCCACATGTCAAGACTCTCATGCAATTCAAGCGCTTCCCAAGGGTCACCAGGAAAGAGTGCATGCACAGAGAGGGACATTGCCCACTGATGGCTGAGCGCCCCCTACCCCAGGATTCAGAAAGTAATGGGGACTGTATAGAGAGAAGGGTAATGAGGTCTCTCCTTCCCTTCTTTCCTCTCTCTCCCTTCCTCTCCCTTCTCCACACCCTCTTCCCCTCCCTCTCCCTCTCCCCCTTTCCTGACTTGACCATTTTCACCTTTAGTGTGAGAGAGCCCAGCTACCCGGCTGTGCAGCCAACATCACCGTGCATCTGCAGGACATTCCATCTTCCCAAACTGAAGTTCTGCCTCCGTGAAATGCTAGCACCTCCTTCCTAGCCCCTGGCAACCTCCATCCTACTTCCTGTCTCTATGTATTTGGCTTCTCTAGGGACTTCCCATAAGGGATTCACACAGCACTGGCCTTTGTACAGCTGACTTTTGTCCATCCACATTACAACATAGGCTATCATTTTCTTTCTATTTTTTTAAATCTTTCATTTTCTGTTTGTTTATTTGCATGTATATGTGGCCTGTGTGTATTTGTATGCATGTATATGTGATGTATGTGTATGTGCCCCTACATACATGGAAGCCAGAGAAGGACATAGGGTGCCCTGCACTATTGCTCTCTGACTTCAGGCTCTCTCACTGAACCCCGAGTTAGGCTGACAGCCAGCAAACCCCAGCAATCCTCCTACCTCTGTCCCTCTCCAGCACTGGGGTTACAGAACCATGTGCCACATACCCAGCTTTTAACATGGGCTCTTGGGCTTTGAACGGTAGTCCTTGTGCTTGTACGTCCAGAGCTCTTAACCTGCTAAGCCATTTCTCCTGCCTCTCCTTGCTGTCTTTAAAGATGAATAACACTCCATTGTGCGTGCCCCACCCACTGTGTTTAATCTTATGGATGCTTGGTCAGCCTCCATCTCTTGGCTGGTGTGAATACACTGTTATGAACAGGGGTAACAGGTGTCTTTGGGGCCCCAGCTTTTAATTTTTTAGGGTGTTTTTTTCAGAAACGGGACATTTTCTGGGTTTGCTTTTTTGTTGCTGTTGCTGTTGTTGTTATTTTCAGGAAGAAGTTGCGTCCCTTTTTTATACCATGCTCTCTCTCACATCCATGACACCTGGCCCAGTTGTGAGTGCTTCCTTCGGGAGCCTTGGTTGGTCCTAGCCCTGTTGCAGAGCAGAATCCCCCTGCCTCATTGTTGCACATAAGCCAGTGTTGACGTCATACCCTTTGGTCCCAAGGTCATACTCATAGCTGAACACGTGAGTTCAGGCAAAGTAGAGGCTGTTTGGCCACAGGTGGCTGGAGGGACAACCATCTTCCTGTACTCCAGGGCCCTCCCTATACCTGCTGTAACTACAGCAGAACCATCCGGAAGAAGGAGGGCATGCCAAAGGCACACCCATGTCCTTCACTTTAACTCTTGATGATTAAACAGTGAATGCTCCAAATTAGAATTTCCCAAGGAATCTAACATTACTAGAATGAAATGACTGAAACCTGGTACCGGTCAGAAAGGAAGTTCATTCCCAGAAAAGAGATTTCATTCCGTGTTGGTAGCCTATCATATCACTTTGTAGGATAGACCAGAGTCCAGTCAATGGTGACCAGTGATGGGCAAGGCTTTACCTCAGCTTAGTTGTGATACATCTTGCAGTTAAATCTAAACCTCATTGTTGAGCGCAGTGAACCACCAGATCCTGAATTTCTTGTAAACAACTTGTTTCCCTCTTCTCTGAGACAGCCTGCAGCTGCTCTGAGCACGAGACCCTCAGGAATTCCTGATGGCAGGGGAGTGGTTTCTGGTGTGTTTGACTGGGGTGAGGCTATCCCTATATACGCTGCCCCTGGACACAATAAAGGGGGCGATCTTGGGGCATTCCTGTTTTAAAGATGACCCGTGTCTCCGTCTGTGTGTCTTTGCGTGTTTCAATCTTCAGCCCTTTGTCCGGTTTACGAACTGTATGGTAGCACATAGAGCGCAGACAGGCGTGGTGTGCTACACCTCTGTCCCTCTTCCCAAAGTGGCCACATTGCACAATCCTTCCTCCGCTTTTGCATCTGACTGGTTGGAGCTGCTAGAGCCCCGACTCTGAGCCCGACAACTCTGGTAACAGCTGCACTGTGGTTGAGCCTGCTCTTCACCTTCATCAGGGGTGGGCAGGAAAGCACTTGGGGGAGGGTGCTGGCAACCTGATGGATCTTACAAATGCAGTGGGTAACCCTTTTCTGGGTTCCAGATGGAGAAGTGGCTCTCAACCTTGCCCAGATACACTAGCCAACTCTCAAGAGTGGTTTTCTGTGCCCTTCCTGGGGTCAGAAACCTCTGTGCTATTGGACCAGGGTCCTGTCCTGCCATGTGGCCCAGGTGATCAGGCAGCTCCTCTTTCAGGATGGCCACAGGCTGGAGTGAGACTTGGAGTCAGTGGTGCTGTTCAGTCCACAGAGGATAGGAAGCTTTGGATACTTGGTTGACAAGCCATAGATCACCCAGCAGGCCCGGAGAAGCCACACACTCTACAGCACACATAGGCCACTCACTCCCCAGACCCAGGCACTGCCATCTTAACAATGTGTCACTTGACCTCTCTGGAGATGGGGAAATATAACCTACAGGCAAGGTCTTTGAAAAGGATGTTTAAGGACAGGTTTAAAAGCCCATATAGGGGCTAGGGATGTGGGTGAGCAAGTAGGATGCAGGGGTAGCATAGGGCCTAGGGATGTGGGTGAGCAGGTAGGATGCAGGGGTAGCATAGGGCCTAGGGATGTGGGTGAGCAGGTAGGACGCAGGGGTATCTTAGGGCCTAGGGATGTGGGTGAGCAGATAGGATGCAGGGGTATCTTAGGGCCTAGGGATGTGGGTGAGCAGGTAGGATGCAGGGGTAGCATGCACAGAGCCCTGGAGTTCATCCCCAGCATTGCATAAACCAGGCACGGTAGTTACCCTTGTAATTCCAGCACATGGGAAGCAGAGGCAGGAGGATCAGAAGCCCAAATCCATCCTCGACAGCGTAGAGAGTTCAAGACTGGGCTACAGAAAATTCTATCTCAGTAATTAATAATTTAAAAGAGTCAGGAAGGGGACCCAGGGAAAAGTCATTGAGTATCCTACTTTGTAGAGGCAGTCAGGCCCTTCTGCCTCAAGCCCTAAGGGGAATTACAGATTCCAGAAAGGGTTGACTGGGCTTTGGTTCACCAGTCACCCTCTTTGGCACATTCCTTTATTCTCAGCCCCTCTCCAGAATCTGCTGGTCTCTCTCTAGGGTCACCTCTTCAGAAGTGCAGGCACCATGTCTCTGTGTAATCAGCCAAACACAACACAGCACCAGCCCCACTCCCGAACTTTTCTAGCCTTAACCTTTGGGCTGGATGCAAGTGGCCACGGTTGGTTATGTGCTCAACAGAGATGCTAAGAGAGACATAGAGAAAGAAAGATGCAGGCATGTGTATGTGTGCACACACACACAGAGAGAGGAGAGACAGAGAGAGAGACAAAGAGAGACAGAGAGAAAGGAGAGAGAGGGAGGGAGGAAGGGAGGGAGGGAGGGAGGGAGAGAGAGAGAGAGAGAGAGAGAGAGAGAGAGAGAGAGAAGAGCAGGCTAACCATTCCTCCACCCAGCCCCTTGTGAGACAGCTACACATTCTATGTCTCCCATGTAGACCTAGGAATGCCACCAGCATACCCCTGGTGCAAGCCAGTGTGAGAAGTTGCTATCGTTTTCAGAGGACCCTGAGATACACTGAACGGGGTGACAACTCGAGGCTTTGTCACATTATGTCCCTCCCACTGTAGCCTGAGCCCTGCCTCCTGCATACTTTCCAGGGAGTGCAGCTCACTTTAATTTCATAGAAGCAGGGCTAACCCTCCTTGAAGGCGGTCCGCAGGCCCAGGGGTCTGTGTAGGCAGTGCCTGTCTAATTGTGTGTGCTCCATGCACCAGGCTCCGCCTCCTGGATTTCAGGCTTCGCTGAAGTCTAGCTCAGTACTGGGTATTCTGATTCACCAGCTCCGAGCCTCCGGAGACTTCTAAAAATGGCACTTCCGAGCCCTGACTCAGTGGTGAAGGAGGCATTTGGTTCCTTCTCCTGAGTAGGAAGGCATGACTCATCCCTCCTTCTTGCCCGAGGCTTGGGAAAAGCCTTTGACACTAACCCCCTGGCTTGACGCTGGACTGCAGCTGTAGATCAAGCCCTCGCAGCCTTTACGAGGGGATGGATGGAGCTGCTTTTTTTTCTCCATGTGAGAGTGGATGCAGGGGGAACAAGGTGGAGGATTTTGAGCGGCTGAGCCAAATGTGAGCAGGGGCCCCTCACCCTTTCCCCTCTCCTTTCTGAGACAGAAGCTGCTTCAGCAGCGGCACCTTAGAGCTCTGTCAGGTGGAAGTCCTGGTCCCAGAACAAAATGGCCCGATAGTGGGCTTGGGGCTCATGGTGTACACGCATGTATGTGGAGAGGCCAGAAGATGGCCTCTGGTGTCGTTCCTGAAGGGCAAGCCATCATTTTCTGAGACCAGGTCTAGTCTGGAACTCACGGAGTAGCCCGACGGGCTGGCGATAGAGCCCCAGGTATCTGCTCGCCTCTGCCTCCCAGCACTGGGATCAGAAGCATTGCCCAGGGCCCAGCGTTTCACCGGGTTTGGGGATGGAATTGTGGTCCTCATGCTTGCATGAGAAGTTGTCTTCCCAACCCTCCCTACAGTTTTGTTTTGTTTTCCTTTGTAAAAAAAAAAAAAAAAAAAAAAAAAAAAAAAAAAAGAATAAAGA
>NW_026067924.1:26637704-26714606 GCF_014885135.2 Alexandromys fortis | reverse complement strand
AAAGGAGGGGAGGGGGAGGGAGAGGAGGAGTGGAAGGGAGCAGGGGTGGAAATAACCCTCATCAGCTTTGCATAGAACTTGGAAACTGCCAGGTGCTACTGACAGCCCGGGCTATGAGCATGCGAGCCATTAGTTAGGAGAAGGAAGCTGCTGGCTTGCAGGATTTCCCACTGAAGCTTTCCTTTGTGTCCCAGATTTTCAGGCACAAGAGTGCCGGGCACAGTTTGACAGCAGTGCCAGAGGAAAACAGGCAGGTTCCCTGGCTTCTCTCACCACTGCAATCGTGGCTGGGTATGCAGGGCGGGCTGAGTGCATCCCTGGCTGCCTGCCAGGCCTTAAAGGCGAGCTTAGATTGCTTAGCTGAGCGGCGGGCGCGGAACCTAACTTATAAATAACCCAAGAGCTCTGAGCTGCCTCCCCCCAAGGCCAGGTCTGCTGTGAGCTGTGCCCCAAGGAGATCAGGGTAGAGCTCCACAGAGTTGTTCTGCTTTGATTTCGCAGAGCACAGACAAGCCTTTCTGGATGCGGAGATACATGGTAAGACCTCCGGCCCAGGATGTAGGCTTTCCCTCCTCTTCATTGGAATTAAATTGCGTGCAGAGAGGCTGGGGGGATGGGATGGCTCAGTCAGTACAATGTCTGCTGTGTAAACATGAGGACCTGAGTCTGGGTCCCCAGCAGCCACATGAAAAGCTGAGCACGGTAGCATATGTGTTTAACCCCAGTATACATACGTGTATTATCAGCAGTGCTGATTCGAGCAGAGGCCTCGCTGTAGGTCACTGACCAACCAATCCTTACAAATATGTGAGTGAGCTCTAGTGAGAGACACTGTCTTGAAAAATAAAGCGGAGAGTAATTGAGGAAGGCACCTGATGTCAACCTATGGCCTCCGCATGCATGCATACATATGTGCACATACGTGCACACACATGTGCCTGCATGCACACACATAAGCAAACAATTAATGGAGTAAAATACAATGGGCCCGGGGAGACAAACAGCTTCTGTTCATCTTTTTTATTACTAGGGACTGAACCCAGGACCTCACACATGCTCTAGCACTAAGTTATTATACTCCCGGTCTTCCTTTGATTACTATTGTTGTTGTTAGTTACTATGCAATTATCTTGTTTAGTTACTGGTTTTTTGTTGTTGCTGCTGAGACAAGGCTCACTCTGAAGCCCAGGTGGTCTGATTTCATCTATGTAGCCATACTGACCACAAACTCAAGGCAGGAGCCTCCTACCTTTGCCTCTTGATTTCTGAAGTTCCAGACACTTGCTACAGCTCCCAGCTGATTTTTATATTATATCTTCTTTTGTTTCTGTTTGGAGGCAAGGACCTTACTAAGGTAGCCAGATTGACCATGAACTCGTTCTGTAGTCCTGGCTGGCCACAAACTTGCAGTTCCCCCTCTTCAACCTCTGGCGTGGCTGGGGTTACAGGCCTGCACTAGTGAGCCCTGCCACAGTGATGAGCAGCTGTCTTTCTCAGCACACAACTTGCACTGAGCGAGACAGAGCCTTCAGGGATGCTCTGACCTGTCTGAGAAGCCAGCAGGTAATATTTTCATACAGCCTGCTTGTTCTGAGTGGTTCCAAGGCCTGCCCAAGCTCATAGAGAGATCACAAAAAAGTGTACGTGTTAAGAGGCATCTGGCATCAGAAAACACCTGCCTTAGATACCAGTCTGTTGCCATGAGAGACACCATGACCAGGGCGACTCTTAGAAAGGAAAGCATGTATCTGGGGCCTGCTTACAGTTTCAAAGGCTTAGTTCATTATCATGGGGTGGAAAGCAGACAGGCATGGTGCTGGAGCAGTAGCTGAGAGATTTACACACAGTCTACAATTGCGGGGGGGGGGGGGGGGGGGGGGGGGGGAGAGAGAGAGAGAGAGACGGGGGGGGGGGGGAGNACGGGGCGAGGAGGGGGGGGGGGGGGGGGGAAGAGGAGAGAGGGGGAAGGGAAGGAGGAGGGGGTAGGGGAGGGGAGAAGAGAAGAGAAGAGAAAAGACTTTGCCTGACATAGGCCTTTGAAACCTCAAAGCCAACCCCCAGTGACACACTTTCTCCAACAAGGCCACACCTCCTAATCTCTCTAATCCTTCTTGAACAGTTCCACTAACTGGTGACGCAGCATTTAAACATAAGAGCCTAGGGAGATCATTTCCATTCAAACGATCACACTATCTTTGCAGACCACAGACTACAAGACTGGAACCCGGCTATTAGAAAGAGCTCTTGGGTTTCTTTATAGACTATTGCATGCCCAGAGATGCACTCAGTGTCTCGCGCATGGAGGAACCTCAATTATACAGGTTGTGTGGGTGGGGTGGATAAATGATAAAAACATGAGAATATTGTCACAGATTAAATTTCTGGAGCTTGCCAAAGTTAGTTTTCTAGAAAGCATGAAAAGCAAATGTTTATGACTGGTAGCACCCCTGAAAGATGCTTGTATTGTGCTGAACTTTCAGAAAACTAGAGAGCCAGTACTCCAGACAAATCTTAGCCCCAGTCATTCTATCCGGTGTTGGACAGCATCACCTACTGGCCAATTCTGGTATTGCGTCCCAACTACATTGGGCATTACTCCTTCAGGAGGACCTCCCAGTTTGCACATTAGGGATTCAGTGGTAGGTAATGAACAATGCCTAGAGGAAAGTAGCAATGGCTGATATCTTGGATGGAGGAGGCTGGAGTGTGTTCAAGGGTTTCTTGATGATACTTCCTCAATATGTCTCAAAATCAGCTTTGCTGACAAAATTTTTAGCTGAATCTATTTGGAGAATACCTTTTAAAAATGCTTTTAATATTGTTTTATGTCGGGGTGGGTGCTTTGCTTACAGGTGTGTCTGTGCATCACAAGCATAAAATGCCCGTGGAGGCCGGGAGAAGGTGTCAGATCACCATGTTGGGTGCTGGGAATTGAACCTGGGTCCTCTGGAAGAACAGCCAGGACTCTTAACCACTGAGCCATCTCTCCGGTCCCCTGGGGAATACTTTAACCACAAAACTGTAGGGCGAAAGTCAATTGGACGATGGTATTTCCACAAGCACAGTCATGCCACTTACTGAGAAGAAATGTCTCCACGGAGGATGAGGTTACCCTAGACAGGCGCTAGGATTTCATGCAAGACAAGCTTCTAAGGACACGGGAGCCAGGGACAGCATGGCATCTGCGGCTCTGCCTACCAGCTAGGTCCACTGGGCAACTGTGGATGTTCCAGCCCTCATCTCAGAGGCACTGAGAGAGTCGCCTTCCAGAGCAATGGTCATGACTCTGTTTTGATTCTTTTGTGAATTGAAAGGAAAAGGTTCAAAAGACTTTGAAACAGCTTACTGTTTACTTTTCTCTTCCTCCCTCCCTCCCTCCCTCCCTCCCTCCTTCCCTCCTTCTCTTCCTCCCTTCTAAATAGATTGGCCTGGAAATTGCCTTGTAGACCAGGCTGGCCTTGAACTCACAGAGCTCTAATAGCTTCTGCCTCTGAAACTTGCTTGTCTTCATTAAGTACACAGGGAACAACTGTTCCTGTCTATGGATTTGTCTCAGCAATGTGGAAAATCAGGGAGTTTCAAGTGAGATGCTGGAGCCAGCTGTGTTTGCACATCGCCTGTAATCTTAGCACTCCCTGGAGTGGAGGTGGGGCATAGCCTGGGCTGTGTTCATTTAAGATGTCAGAGTAAGAAATAAGATGACAGCGTGCATTGTACTCATTCTTTGAGCTGTGTCAGGTGTGCACCTGCTCAGCTCTGGACCACATCCTCATCTTCCCATGCAGGGGTCCCATCTGCTCAGCTTGGACCACACTCCCCATCCTCCTATGCAGGGGCGGTAGAGTGTCATGTCCACATCTGCTCAGCTCTGGTCCACATCCCCACCTACCCATGCAGGGCTCCACATCTGCTCAGCTCTGGACCACATCCCCATCTTCCCATGCAGGGGCAGCAGAGTGTCATGTCCATATCTGCTCAGTTCTGGTCCTCAGCCCCACCTACCCATGCAGGGGCAGAGTTCAGGCTTCAGCCCCCCCCCCCCCAGGAAAAGATTTCAGAAAGACCATCTCTGTTAACAAATTCTATTTCCAAACTCCCATCAGAGTTAGAATTAGTGCAAATGCCCCAGGGCATGAGAACAAGGTGAAAGAAAAATGTTATAAGATTACAGTTTTTTTTTCGGCCTCCTTACTCCACTGTATGTACTCCCTAGCCTCGTTCTGAGCACACCTCTTATGGCCTAGGGACTTGCTGCTCAGAGTTTGACCCACTGAGCCAGCATGGCTACCATCAGGTGTTACAGACAGTGCAGAATGTCAATTGGTCTCAGCAAAGCTACAAACTCAGATTCTGCATGCTAGCAAGGTCTGCAGCCATGTACAGTCGCAGACCAGCTTAGGTGATTGGTCCCAGCTAGGCTGGCCCTCCTCCTTCTAATCTTCCTTCCCTTTCTCTTTTGTGACAAGGTCTTTTTATGTAGCACAGGTTGACCTCAAACTTTCGTTCTTCTTGTCTCAGCTTCCCAAGTGCTGGGATTATAGACATGGACCACCATGTCCGGTCCTATCCTTTCGTTTCTAAGGAGCAGGTCCACCCCAGCCCAGTCCTCCTTTTCTTTTGTGTGGGTCTGTAGGCTAGAGCCTGGCTCTCACTGAACCTAGCGTTCTCAGAGCCTGCTACACTGACTGGCCAATGAGCTACAAGGACCCGCCCCCTTTTCCCCGCCTCCCAGTACTGGGATCGTGTGCACACACAACACTGCTTCCCCTAGCTTTTTATATGTGGGGTGCTGGGGATCAAAATAAGGTCTTCATGTTTGTATCGCAAGCATCTTACCCGCCGAACCAGCTCCCTTGTGCCCCATTCTTCTCTTTAAATCTCTTCTCAACATCTAGGTATTTTAAACACACACGGTGGCTGGAAATCCCTGTTCTACTTTCAAACATGCTTAACTTAGGGGTCACAATTAGTAAGTCACCACGGGGAGAAAACATAAAATTCAGGGATGGCTGACAGGTTTTTGCCACTGAAGAATTCCTGGGAGCGTGGGTGTGTGTAATGCACCCCGAGCTGTTTTGAAGTCTAAGTCCTGCCTCCCTGAGCACAGGCACCCAGACATGTTCATCTTCCACAGAGCTGTCCAGCTTCTCTCTCCTTGGTCCCAGCCACCCTTATGTCCAGCAGGCTCCTGTCTCGCTTTGTACCCCTGGAATAGTTAGGGGGCTAGTTACTTCAGAACACAAACAGCCACTCTAGGTCCTTGCTCTAACGGTTCAGTAATGTCTATGAATTTCATAACAAATTTAAATTTTTCAGAATGTTTTGGAAGGTTCTAAAAGGCTCTGGAAATCCTGGCCCAAGTCTCTCCTATTTTTGACTACTCCCTCAGCTTAGTCACATGTTCATTTTGTCCCTTTGCAGACCCTGGAGAGCCCTGCCCCAGTTGGTGCCTTTTGACCCCACATCCTCTATCCCCTCCCTGGCTTTGTTTTCTCATGAGGCTTCTGGCCACCATGAACTTTTTGTTTGTGACCAGGGCGGGGCTTGATCAGTCAAGCTCCTAGACACATGGTAGATACTGTGTGAACATTTGTTGAATGAAGGCTTGAGTATTAGAGACTGTATATCAGGAGTTGCGGGTGTAGCCAGATAATGTAACAGGAAGATTTTACACCTTTCACAGGATGACTACCCCCACACCCAGGGTTCTTTTTTAATTTTTACCTATTCTCCCCCAGTCTTGTGCAGGCTAGAGTTACCTAAACTCAGAAGTTACATTTTACCAGTTCGGTCTCTCTACTTTGTCAAAAATCTTTTTCGGAGAGGATGTCAAGCCACTAGGGTGATCCTGGGCTGGGAAGATGGCTCAATGGGCAAACTAATTGCTGAGCAAGCATGAGGACCTGAGTTCGGATCCCTATTGCAAGTGCAATGCTTGTAATCCCAGCACTCCTTGCCGAGATGGGAGGCGGAGAACACAGACTCTGTGGGAACTTGTGGGCCCTCTGGCCTGGGGTACACAGTGACAGCTTTGTCTCAGTCAAGGGGAAAGGTAAGGACCAACACCAAAGGCTGTCCTTTCAATTTCACTTACAGGTCTGCAGTCACACACACACACACACACACACACACACACACACACACCCTACCATGGCATGCATATATGCCTGTAAACACACACTTACACCACACCACCGCCGCCGCCACCACCACCTAAAGTTGTTGGGTTTTTTTTTTTTTTTTTCTTTTTTTTTTTTTTTTTTTTTTTTTTTTTTTTTTTTTTTTTTTTTTTTTTTTTTTTTTTTGTGTGTGTGTGTGTGTGTGTGTGTTTAATCGGGATGCTCTCACTTCAGATTTTGTTTTGTCCGAGCTCAGGGAGTGTTCTCACCTGTCCTGGCGTGGAGCTGCCGTGGTCTGAGCAGAGCCAAGACCGGGCCCCAAGCTGTCCGAGGGGAAGGGTCACCGGCTTTTAATTAATGGTGCACCTGTCACATCTTTTCCTTTCATCCGGGCAGCGCCCTCTAGTACAAACAGGATGGGAGCCGCCCTGCGGCCGGGTTGCTTTTCATCTGTGCGCGCGCACACGCATGCTGGCTCCAGTCGGCTCCATTCAGCCCCACCCAGAGGTGCTCCTCCTCCCCTCTCCCATCCGTGATGCCTCTCCTTCTGTTTCCAGGGCCTTGGCCTGCTTCACTTGTAACACATCTTTTACTGCAGGTGGGCCAGGGATGGCCTGGTTGAGAGATTGCTTCAAAGGCAGGTGGAGAAGGTCACGCCCTGATCACCTCACCTGCCTCAGGAAGCGAGTGATGCCAGCAGGGACGAGATGGGCTGTGAGGGAGATCCTAACTGTGTAAGCCACACCAGCTGCTGTGACATCCTTCGCCTGTGCACAGTGCTGCTCTGACGTCCCCCACCTACACAACCGCATGGCCCTCTAGGTACCAGGTCCAGCGGTCTCCTGTGTGAACTTATCCAGCGTGGCTAAGCTTTCCCTGAAACTGCCAGAAGAACTTGGGCCTTCAGGCAGCCAGGGAGTGCAGTGCCTTAGGCAAGGGCAAGAATTCACTGCTCAGGATAGTGGGTCAGCCTGGGGCCACCCTGCCTCCACGACTCCACTATCCAGGAACCACCTGTTTGTCCTTTCCCTCATTCAGAACCCGCACATGGCAAAGACACCGCTCACTGTTTTGGAGCCAGCCTGTGACTGTGACAAAGATATTTCCCAATTGTTTCAAAGGGCGCTCTCTCTCTCTCTCTCTCTCTCTCTCTCTCTCTCTCTCTCTCTCTCTCTCTCTCTCTCTCTCTCTCTCTCTCCTTCTCCCACCTACGTCCCTATGAATGTGGACTCCAGAGGTTATCGGTGGCTGTCCAAACCCAGGGACAGCCTACTTTTTTTGAGACAGGGTCTCTCACTGGTCTGGAATTTGCCAAGTAAGCTTCTGGTCTGAGAGCCTGGGATATCTGCCTGCCTTCCCTCCCCGAAATCCCCAGTGCTGGCATCACAAGCGCTCCCCTTTGCCCACCCACCTTTCTAAAAAGTTTAAAAAAAAAACCACAACCTGTATTTATTTAAAGATCTATTTTATCTTTAATGATGTGTGTGGGTGTGTTTTTATGTGGGTATTTGCATATGAGTGAATATACCTGCGGAGACCAGAAGAGGGCATCATCGGCCACCCCTGGAGCTGGAGTTACAGGACATGATGCTGGCTCCAAATTCAGGTCTTCTGCGTGAGCTGAACCATCTCTGCAGCCCCATAGCTGATCTTTATTTTATTTTATTTTATTTTATTTTTTGGCTTTTCTAGACAGGGTTTCTCTGTGTAACAGTCCTGGCTGTCCTGGAACTCAATCTATAGACCAGGCTGGCCTCAAACTCACTGAGATCTGCCTGCTTCTGCCTCCCAAGTGCTGGAATTACAGGTGTGCACCACAATCACTGGGCCCTGACCTTTATTTTTTTTTTTATTAGTTTTTGAGAAAGGGTCTCACTTTGTAACCGTGGCCAGCTTGGAATTCACTATGTAAAGCAGGCTGGCCTCAGACTGATAGAGACCCACCTGCCCTTGTGACCTAAGTACTGGGGTTAGAGGTGCCTCCAGACCAGCAAGATTCTTTTTTTTTTTTTTTTTTTTAACAAACATGGTCTCATGTTACCAGGAACCATGTACAATGAATACAGTATAATCTGAATTTTGTGAGTTAGAGGTCAGAAAAGCAGAAGACTCAGAAAAGGAACACACGAGGGGTCTTCAGAGAGAGAGAATGCTGGAGTCTCGGGGCCACCAGGTTTAGGATTTTATTGCCTATGACAGAGAGGTAGAAAAGAGAAGAGGTTTTGAAGTTGGGGGAGGGGCTCAGCTGTGATGGTCAGCAGTGGTGCAGAACAAGGAACATCTGGGGGTAACGATACCTCTTTAGCAGGTACTTTCTCTTTCTCTGTTTTGAGACATGTGATGTTTCTACCCCCAGGCTTCCAGCCGGTCCCTTGTGGCGGTAAACAGGATTTTTGTTTGTTTGTTTGTTTTAGAGTCAGGATTTCTCTTCTTTTAACAGCCCTGGCAGTCTTGGAACTTGACCTACAGGTCAGGCTGGCCTTGACCGCAGGCACGGTGGTCAATCTCCTTGCCTTTGCCTTCCCAGCACTGGGATTGAAGGTGTGTTCCACCACACCCCATGTTAACAGGATTTTTAAACTGGTCAAAGTGCCTCTACTTTAAACTCACGGTCGAGACAATCTACACCGCTCTGTAGAGAGGATGGACAATCTCTAGTCCTGTGGGGGCCCTGGAGATTGCTCCACAGATAACTCAAATGCTTATATTTCCTTGGCACCAGCTCTTTGCCCACTAAGAAGTTTATATTGATTATGGGCAAACGGTGTTTAACTAAAGACTCACAAGAACCCCTCTGCATGCAACTGAGCTTTGCCAGCCCGACTTTCTCCACTCCAGAGAAATGTCTCCCAAACATTTCACATGTCACAAACAGCTTTCTCAGCCTCCCCCAGGCTCCAAGGTCTGCCTCTTTTAGCCAGAAGAAAGCACCTGGCCTGTGCTTTCTCTACGTCTTCTGAGTCGGGACTGCAAACTGCCTTCAGGCGTTTGAAACCCACAGCCTCTGTTTTCTTCATAAGGATCATGGCCCCCATGCACTGTTTGCTATCTACACTTAGAAACCATTTCAATACCATGTGCATTTCATTCACTTATTAAATATATTATGCTCAGTCTTCTAGCTTTTTAAACAGGAAGTCAAGCCTGTATATTGTTTACTCCCCCAAAGGGATGACTTTTCTTCCTTTCTTCTTTCATGCCTCACACAATTTGCCCATTTGAAATGTCCCTTCTAAGGGTTTTCAGTGTGACCACAGAGTTGTGTCACCGTCAGCACAACTGACTATAGAACATTATTGCCAGTGAAAAGAAGCACAGAAAATATTTGGTGTTGTTCCTGGTGCTCCTTCCCTTCTGAACCTCACCCTGCTGCCAGCGATCACCTATCCACTTTCTGTAAATATTCATCAATATTTCCTCATTCCTTCTGCTAACTGTCCAAGCCACTGATGGCTGCCATTTGACTTTTTACTTTGGTGACATCAATTTTTAGATTAAAATGTTATGGATTGATTGATTGATTGGGTGGAGATGAATGAAACAGAAGACAACTTCTTTTCTTTGTTTAATTTTTGTTTTTTTAAGACATGAGTTCACATCGACTATGTTAGATAAATGTGTGTCTTTTTCTGTGTGTGGCTTATTTTACTTAACATAATGTTCTCCAAGTCTGCCTGTGTTTTTGTAAATAACAGGGTTTTTGTATGAACAGATAGTATTCCATTGTGTATGTGTACCATATTTTCTTCACCCATTCATCTTTTCTTTTCTTTTTTTTTGTTTATTGCAGCAATTTTTTTTATTACATTCTAACCACAGTTCTCCCCCCATCCCTCCTCCCACCACTCTATTGCCTCCCTCTCCAGCTACCTCCTACCCACTCCTCCCAATGGGTAAGGACTCCCATGGGGAGTCAACAAAGTCTGACATCTTAAGTTGGGGCAGGACCAAGCCCTTACCCCCTACATTAAGTAAGGTTGACCATGGCACCCCACCATAGGGAATGGGCTCTAAAAAGCCAGCTCATGCACCAGGACAGACCCTGGTCCTACTGCCAGGGGCCTCTCAGGTAGTCCAAGTTTCACCACTGTCTCCCACATACTAAGAGACTTAATTTACTTTTATTTTATGTGTGTGGCTGTTTTGCTATCGTGTACATGGGCATACAACAGGGTTGCAGAGTCCACAAAGGGCAGACGAGGTTGTCAAATCCCTGGAAACTGCCAGGGGTGCTGGGAACTTAACTCAGTCCTCTGCAAGAGCAACAAGTACTCTTAACCAGCTAGCCATCTTACCAGCCCCTGTTCATTTTTAATGGGTACTATATTTGGACTATTGCCTAAAACATGGAAGTACTGATGTCTCACTTACATACTGTTTTTATTCTCTTTGGAAATATACTCTCCGTGGAGGGGTTGCTGGGAGTTTCGTTCTGTGGTTTTTGTTTGGTTTTAAGTGGTGTTTGTTTGTTTGTCTGTTTTTGTTGCTGTTTTTGTAGTACTGAGGATAAAACTCAAGGCCTTAGCCATAATAGATGAGCTCTCCACCAAGGGAGCCACACTATCGTCCTATTTTTGTTTGATTTAATATTTTATTCTTTAAGTTATCATTACATGTTTACACGCATGGAAGGAAGGGCATGCCCCAACACGCATGGATCAGCTCTCTCCTCTTACCTTTATGTGGATCCCAGGCATCACACCCAATGGCCAGGCTTGTGCAGCAGGCACCTTTTCTGAGTCATCTTGGTCAACGTTTTTAATTTTTTCAGGAACTGTTTTTCCATAGTGATGATACTAATTCATAACCCCAGAAACAATGTGTGAAAGTTCCCCTTTCTCTATATTCTTGCTGATGCGTGTTACTTATGAATCCTTGAAAATTCCCGCTCTAACTGGAGTGAGGTGATATCTCACGGTGATTTTGATTTGTGTTTCTGTGATGATGATAATGTTGAGTGTTAGCTGGGCAGTGGTGCTTGCCTTTAATTCCAGCACTCAGAAAGCAGGGACAGGCAGATCTCTGTAAGTCTGAGGCCAGCCTGCTCTACGGAGCGAGTTCCAGGACAGGCTCCAAAGCTACAGAGAAACCCTGCCTTGAAAAAAATCAAATAATAATAATAATAATAATAATAATAATAATAATAATAATAGAGTGTTAAAAATATCTGTTGGTCCCTTGTACATCTTCTTTGGGGAAATGTGGCTGTTTGGGAATGTGGGAATTTCATTTGGGTTATTTGCT
Source organism: Alexandromys fortis (assembly GCF_014885135.2). Taxonomy (NCBI): domain Eukaryota; kingdom Metazoa; phylum Chordata; class Mammalia; order Rodentia; family Cricetidae; genus Alexandromys; species Alexandromys fortis. The sequence goes on along the minus strand of NW_026067924.1, from coordinate 26,703,243 downwards.
TTCTTGATCTCATTTGGGATCTTTATAAATAGTTGAGTATTTTCCCCCACAATGTTTGTTGACTCTTCATTGTGTCGATTGTTTTCCTTGCTGTGCAAAAGTTCTTTAGCTTGATAGCATCCCATAATCCCATTTGATAAATGTTATTATCCACCCCACCCCTTTCTTGAGATAGGAGCCTCAGATTTGGGATCTTCTTGCCTCAGCCTCCCGAGAGCTGGGATTATAGACATTCGCTATTACAAATGCTTTGGAAGACATCAAAATACTCCTTGTCCAAAACAATGTAATGAAGTTTTGCCCTGTGCTTTCTTCTCTTTCATTACTTTAGATCTCCCCTTTGAATTTTTCGCCATTCTCAAGCCAGCTTTTATACAGTGTAGGAGGTAAAGGTTGAATTGTTCTGCATGTCCAGTTTCCCCAACACCATTTCATGAAAAGAAGAAAAGAGTAACCCAGGTCGGCATGTGTCCTTTGTTGATTGATTTATGCCTCGCAGTGAATGTATAGATATCTTCCCAGGCGCTCTATCTTACATCGATTCTTACATCTGTCTTCCTGTCACTACCGTGCAGTTTTCATTGATGTAAGTGTTTTTGTTTTGTTTTGTTTGAGATGGGGTTGTCTGTTTTTGAGACAGGATGTCACTATGTAGCCCTGACTGGACTCTAACTTACTATGTAGACCATTCTGGCCTCAAACTCAGAGGTCTACCTGCTTCTGCCTCCCAAGTGCTAGGATTAAAGGCCGTGCATCACCATGCCTGGCTCATTACTGTGGTTTTGGACTGTATTTTGAAGTCAGGCAATGTGAAAGCTCCTGCTGCTTTATTTGTTTGTTCATTGTGGCAGTTTGAATGAGAAATGTCTCCCATAGTCTTGGGTGTTTGAATACGTGGTCCCTACTTGGAGGCCCTATTTGGGGAGGTTTAGGTGGTACAGCCTTGCTGGAAGAAGTTCACTGAGGTGAACTTTGAGATGAAAAGCCTTGTGCCTCTTCTAGTTCACACTCTGCTTTGTGGTTTCTTTGGGAGATCTGAGCTCTCAGTTCTTCATGCTTTCTGCTTCCTGTTTCTACTCCCAGGATACACTCTTACTCCCTTGGAATCACGAGCCGAAGCAAAGTGGTTCTTCTATAAGCTGCCTCGAGCCCTGATGTTTTGTCAGAGCAACAGAAGGTGACTAACACATTTATTTGGGTCAGGATTGTTGTGATGGGTCAGCCTTTGTCATCAACCTGACTGGGTTTAGGGTCCCCACAGAAACACACCCCTAGGCGTGTCTAAGAGGATGCTTCAGAGAGATTTAACTGCAGAAAGAAGACAGACCATGGGTGGCACCATCCCACGCTTGACTGAGGTGTGGGTGGGTGGCATCATCCCACAGGCTGAGGTCCAGGACTGAGTATGAACTGGTGGAAAGTGAGTTACGTACCAGCAGACGCCGCTCTGCTGCCCGACTGTGAACGCAGCAGGGTCAGCTGTCTCACGCTTCTGCGGCCGTGCCCCCTCTGCTGTGAAGACTACACCCTAAAGCTGTGCCCCAGATGAATCCTCCCTCCTGGGAGTTGCTTCTTTTTAGATACTTTGTCACAGAAATTAGAAAAGTAATAATACAGTGGTTCTCAACCTGTGGGTTCCTACCCCTTTCGGGATCGAATGACGCCTTCACAGGGGTCACCTAAGACTATCAGAAAGTCCACATACTTAAGTTATAATTCATAACAGTAGCAAAAACAGTTATGACGTAGCAATGAAAATAATTCTATGGTTGGTGGTCACAACATGAGGAACTGTATTAAAAGGTTGCAGCGTTAGGAAGGTTGACAACACTAGATTAATACGATTGCTTTGACTGTTCCCTGTCCTTGTGGTTTTGTACACCAGTTAAGACTACTTTTTCTGGGCCAGTGAGATGGCTCAGGGAGTAAAGATGCTTGTCACACAAATCCTGCGACCTGAGTTCAATTCCTGGAGCTCACATAAAGGTGGAAGGAGAGACCTGACTTCACAAAGTTGTCTTCTGACCTCCACATGTGTGCTGTGGCATGCGTGCCCCTGATACACACAGAGAGAACAATAAATTAATGGACAAGTCATTTTGAAACGATTGCTTTTTTTCTATTTCTGTGAATAATGTTATTGGAATTTTTATAGGAATTGTAATAAGTATGTAGCTTTTTTTGGGTTGTATGATTACTTTAGCAATACTAATTTTTCCAGTTCACAAATACATGACTTACTTGTGTCTTCTTTCATTTTTAAAAAATTAATTAAAATTTTCATTTACTTTACATTCCGGCCATAGTTTCCCTCGTCTCCTCTCCTCCTGACCCCTCCCTGAGCCTCATCTCTGCTTCCCCCTCCATCCACTCCTCCTCTGTTTCTGTTCTAAAAGGGGTTGGCCTCCCATGGGTGTCAACGAAGCATATCATATCAAGTTGAGGTAGGACTAAGCTCCTCTCTTTGTGTGGAGGCTGGGAGAGGCAACCCAGTAAAAGGAATAGATTCCCAAAAGCCAGTGTTAGGGAAAGGCCCTGATCCCACTGCTAGGAGTCCCACAATAGACCAAGCTGCTTTGTCTTTTGGTTAGTTTGAACAAGGATTTGTCTATCTTGTTGGTTTTCTCAAAGAGCCAACTCTTTGCTTCATTGATTCTTTGTATGGTTTCTTTGTTTCTATTTTATTGATTTCAGACCTGAGTTTATTTCCTGTCATTTACTCCTCCTGCGTGGGTTTGATTGTTTTTGTTCTAGAGCTTTCAGGCTTGCTGTTAAGTGGCTACTGTGAGATTTCTCCAGATCCTTTATGTGGGCACTTAGTGCTGCGAACTTTCCTCTTGGCACTGCTTTCATAGAGTCCCATAAGTCTGGGTATGTTGTGCATTTATTTGAATTCTAGGAAGTAAGTCTTCCATGTCTCCCTTGACCTAGAGGTGGTTCAGTTGAGAGTTGTTCAGTTTCCATGAGTTTGTAGGCTTTCTGTAGTTTGTGTTGTTGTTGAACTCCAACTTTAACCCATAGTGATCCGATAAGACACAGGGGATTATTTCAATTTTTTTGTATCTGTTGAGATTTGCTCTGTGACTGAGCATGTGGTCAGTCTTAGAAAAGGTTCCATGAGGTGCTGAGAAGGTATATTCTTTTGTGTTCAGATGCTCTGTAGATGGCTATTAAGTCCATTTGAGTCATAACATCTGTTAGTTCCCTTATTTTTCTGTTTAGTTTCTGTCTGGCAGACCTGTCCATTGGTGAGAGTGGGGTGTTAAAGTCTCCCACCATTAACATGTGGGGTTTGATGTGAGATTTAAGCTTGAGTAATGTTTCATTTTACAAATGTGGGTGCCCTTGTATTTGGGCCATTCATGTTCAGAACTGAGGCTTCATCTTGATGTATTTTTTCTGTGATGAATATGAAATGTCCTTCTCTACCTCTCGTGATTTTTAGTTTGAAGTCTATTTTGTTAGATGTTAGGGTAGCTATACCAGCTTGCTTCTTAGGTTCATTTGATTGGAAAATCTTTCCCCAATACTTTACTCTGAGGTAATTTGTGTCTTTGAAGTTGAGGTGCATTTCTTGTATGTAGCAGAAGGATGGATCCTCTTTTCATATCCATTCTGTTAGCCTGTGTCTTTTTATTAGTGAATTGAGTCCATTGATATTAGGAAATATTAATGGCCAGTGATTGCTTATTCTGCTATTTTTTTTGTTTTGTTTTAGTGGTGGTGGTAGTGTGTGTTTCCCTTCTTTGGGTTTTGCTGGTGTGAGATTATCTATTGCCTGTGTTTTTGGGGGTGTGACTAACTTCATTGGGTTGGAGTTTTCCTTCTAGTACTTTCTTTAGAGCTGGATTTGTGGATAACTATTGTTTATATCTGATTTTGTCATGAAATATCTTGTTTTCCCGGGCGGTGGTGGCGCACGCCTTTAATCCCAGCACTTGGGAGGCAGAAGCAGGTGGATCTCTGTAAGTTCGTTCCAGGCCAGCCTGGTCTAGAAGAGCTAGCTCCAGGACAGGAACCAAAAAGCTACGGAGAAACCCTGTGTCAAAAAAAAAAATCAAAAAAAAAAAAAAAAAAGAAATATCTTGTTTTCCTGTCTATGGTGATTTAAAATTTTGCTGGGTATAGTAATATTGGCTGGCATCCTTGGTCTCTTAGTGTCTGCAAAACATCTGTCTAGGACCTTCTGGCTTTTAGAATCTCTGTTGAGAAACTGGGTTTAATTCTCATAGGTCTCCCTTTAAATGTTACTTGTCCTTTTTCCTTTACAGCTCTTAATAATTAGTGTTTTGGTTATTATGTGGCAAGGGGACTTTTTGTTTGTTTGGTCCAGTTTATTTGGTGTTCTGTAAGCTTCTTGTACCTTTATAGCATGCCCTTCTTTAGATTGGGAATGTTTTCTTCTGTGATTTTATTGAATATATTTTCTGTGCCTTTGAGCTGGAATCCTTCTCCTTCCTAATAATTCCTATTATTCTTAGGTTTGGTGTATTCATAGTGTACCATATTTCCTGAATGTTTGCGTTAGGAATTTTTTTTCTTTTTTTTTATCCTTTTTTTTATTTTATTGAGAATAAGAAAAAAAAAGTATCCGCCTCCTCCCAGCCTCCCATTTCCCTCCCCCTCCCCCCTCTCTTCCCCCCCCCCCCCCCTCTCCCCCCCTCCCCCCACTCCTCTCCCCCTCCCTCTCCTTTCCAAAGAGCAGTCATGGTTCCCTGCCCTGTGGAAAGTCCAAGGTCCTCCCCCCTCCGTCCATGTCTAGGAAGGTGAACATCCAAACTGGCTAGGCTCCCATCAAGCCAGAACATGAAGTAGGATCAAAACCCCTTGCCATTGACCTTGGCTTCTCATCCGTCCTCATTGTTCGCCATGATGAGAGAGTCCGGTTTTATCCCATGCTGTTTCAGTCACAGTCCAGCTGGCTTTGGTGAGCTCCCAATAGATCAGCCCCCACTGTCTCAGTGTGGGTGTACCCCCCGTGGTCCTGACATCCTTGCTCGTGTTCTCCCTCCATCTGCTTCTCATTGGGACCTTGGGAGCTCAGTCCAGTGCTCCAGTGTGGGTCTCTGTCTCTATCTCCATCCATCACCAGATGAAGGTTCTATGGTGATATGAAAGATAGTTAGGAATTTTTTGGATTTAACATTTTCCTTGACTGATCAATCTATTTCCTCTAACATATCTTCAATGCCTGAGAGTATCTTTTCCATCTCTTATATTATGTTGGCGATGCTTGCACCTGTAGTTTCTGTTCGTTTACCCAGATTTCCCATTTCCAGAATTCTGTCAGTTTGTGTTTTCTTTATTGCTTCTATTTCAATTTTGAAGTTTTGAACTGTTTCCTTCACCTGTTTGTTTTTCCTCGCTTGGCTTTCTTTACAGGATTTATTGATTTCCTCCAAATTTTTTTTGTTTCTTTTCCTCAATTTCTCTAAGGGAATTTTTCATTTCCTTTTTGACAGCCTCTATCATCTTCATAACGTTATTTTAAAGGTCATTTTCTTGTGCTTCAGCTGTGTTGGAATGTTCAGGTCTTTCTGTTGCGGCATCACTGGGTTCTGATGGTGCCGTGTTACACCTTGTATTGTCGAATGTATTCTTACCCTTGTGTTCATGCATCTGGGTTTGGAGTGATTATAGAACTGGGTGTTGACTCTTGTGTTGTCTTTGTTGGGTGGGTGTTTTGTTCCTTTATTATCGGTTTCCTTTATTGTCTTCTGGCTTTAAGGGCCAACGGTTCTGGTGATTGACAGGTCTTCAGGTCTAGTAGGGTGTCTCAGCAGAGGTTTGTGGGGGTTTGGGTGCCAGATTCAATGTGTCCTCCTGTTCTTCTGAGTAGTGTGGGCAGTACCTGTGCTTATAGAGTCTGTTCTTCCAACTGGTGTGGGCTGTTTCTGTGCTTATGGAATCTGCTGGAGTTGTGGGGAAGGGCTGGCCACGGGGAGGAGGAGGATGTGGGTGGGTTGAGGAGCTGAGTGGGGCTTGGGGGAACAGAATCCAGTGGGTGGTGGTGGTACAGCCTGCAGGTGGGTCTCTCTTCCACTGGCCAGCTGCCAGGGGCTGCACCAGAGCCTCTGCCCTCCATGTCTCTCACTGGTGTTTTATTATCTTTAGCAAAGAACATTTGCCTGGTTAAATTTCTTCCTAGATAATTTTATTGTTGTTATTGTTGCTTTTGTTTTGATTTTTGGAGTTTTCGAGACAGGGTTTCTTTGTGTAGCTTTGGAGTCTGTCCTGGAACTCACGCTATAGACCAGGCTGGTTTCAAACTCACAGAGATCCGCCTGCCTCTGCCTCCCAAGTGCTGGGATTGAAGGCGGGTGCCACCACTGCCGGGCAGAAAATTGTTTTCTGTAGTTATTGTAAACAGGATCTGTTTTCTTTCTGGTATATAATTTGCCATTCTCATATTTCTGTATGTTGATTTTATATCTTACAACCTTCTGGTTTTCTTTAGTAGTTCCAGTGACTCTGTGGTAGAATCTTTAGGACTTTCTATATATAAAATCCTGTCATCTGCAAACAGGGACAATTTTATTTCTATCTACTGTCAGGAGATTCTGGCTAGAGCTATCAGGATTATGCTGAATAGAGGTGATTTTAAAGTGAACATCCTTGGCTAGTTCCAGAACCTAGAGGGGATTCTCAGTTGTCCCCAGTCCTGTGCTGTAGTTTGTCCTGTGCAGTCTTTACTGTGCTGATTTGCTTCTTATGGATATATAGTGGCTCAGTTTTATTTGAGAGTTTTCATTGTGAAGGGGAGTTGAGGTTTGACGGTTGTCCTTCCTATGGGAATCATCATATGGCTTTTGTACTTTATTCTGTTCATGTGCTGGCATATTTATTCATTTGCTTATGTTGAATTCTCTATTCATCCTAGAAATACATTCTACTTGATTGTGATGAATGATTTTTAAAAAGTTGTTTTAAATTTTTTTTAATATTTATTTATTATGTATACAATAGTCTGTCTGTGTGTATGTCTGCAGGCCAGAAGAGGGCACCAAACCTCATTACAGATGGTTGTGAGCCACCATGTGGTTGCCAGGAATTGAACTCAGGACCTTTGGAAGAGCAGGCAATGCTCTTAACCACTGAGCCATCTCTCCAGCCCCTTAAAAATTTTTAAAAATTTTCTTTTTTATTTATTTGATGAGTTTCTAAATGTGCAGTTGAATTTGGTATGCTGATCTCTTTTCTAAAATGTGTGTGTCTGTGCTCCATGGCACACATATGTGTGTGTGTCTGTGTGTGTCTGTGCTCCATGGCACACATACGTGTGTGTATGTGTGTGGGTGTCTGTGCTCCATGGCACACATATGTGTGTGTGTATGTGTATGTGTGTGTGTGTGTGTCTGTGCTCCATGGCACAGATATGGAGGTCAAAAGACAACTTGTGGGAGTCAGCTCTCTTCTTCCACCATGACAGCCCTGGGTATCAAATTCAGGTCATCAGGTTTGATATCAAATGCCTTTATCTACTGAGTCATCTCACTGTCCCTTGCCAGTGTTTTTCCCCCAAGAACCTTTGTGCCTCTGTTCATCAGGAATGCAGGTCAGTTTCCTGAGGGGTCCTTATAAGTACTGACAACATAGAGTGAGTTTGGAAGAAGACTTTTTCCCCAATTCTTGGGGTGATTTGTGAAGAATCAGGGTTCTTTCTTAAATGTTTGACAGTGATTGGCGTTGAATCCCAGGACCACTACATCCTTGGATTTTTCTCTCATGGGAGATGTTTCTCTTACAGATTCAGTCTTTTTTCTTTGAAGGTTGTGACTATCCAAATATTTATCCCTTTTTCTAGTTATTGATGAGTGATTGTTATGGTAGGCATATGATCTTTTGTATTTTTGTAATAATCATTATAACATGTCCTTTTGCCAACTATTTTCAAGTCTTCTACTTTTTTCCTTTTTGTTGGTTTAGCTAATAATTTCTAAATATTGTTTACAATCTCAAAAAACCCTTCTGTTATGTTGATCTACTGTCTTCTTTAGACTTTTTTAATTAACATTACCTCTCTGATCTTCATTTCTTATGATTTGGTTTCCTTTTTTTAATCCTTAATTATTTGGTTTCATAGTGGAAAACATCAGGTTGTCTGAGATCTTTCTTAAATACTTATGATGGTACCTGGAGAGAGAAACAGGTAGGGCAGGGACCCCATAGTCCTGAGAATGTTCTTGCTGTCCAACCGGTAAGGCCTGAGGAGCCTCTGGTTCCTTCTTATCTTTTCGCTAAACAAGCAGCCCGAGGCTATAGGTGAGGGTGGACTGAAATTGAGAGGAGACACCTGGAAGCTCCCAGGTGGGCCAGCTGGATGGAGCAGCTCATCCCCCTCCCCAGGTTTCACACCAGTTTCTACCAAAAGTCCTATAAGAAGCCCCCAGACTAGCAGCTCGAGGGTGCCCTGTTTCCTCGGACTCCCTCCTGCTCTCTGAGGAGGCCCCCATTCACCTCACTCCCCCTCCTTCTCTCCCTCCTTCTTAGGTACCCACCTGTGAATTTTTAACAAAGTTCTCTCTAAAACCCACCCTCTGCATCCTGGGAATTTCACCCACTGGATTCAGGAGACAAGAACCTGAAAGTCACTGGTTCAGCATGGTTTGGGGCTGCAACCAAGCTTTTCAGAATCCTAAACCCAAAGCCAAGCTCACCAAGGACTGAGAAGGATCCCACCACTCTCAAAGACACCTTGATATTCCCATACCAGTTATTGCTTCAAACTTGCCTCTTGAGCTGCTTTTCCAGAACACTACAGACTCTGGTGTCTGGTCTTTTCATTTATATTTGTCTCAAGACAATTTTAAATTTCATTTTGAATTTCACTATTGGCTTATTGATTGTGCAGGGACCTGGTGTTTAATTTCCAGGTGTTTATGGTGTTTCTGAGCTTCCTCCAAAAAATGGTTTCTGCTCTTATGGCATCAAGGTCTGGAATGATGCTTTGACCTTCTTGAGTCTGGAAAGACTTGTCTGTGGCCCCACCATGCCTGGCTGGGGAACTTGTTTTGTTATTGTTATTTGTGTGTATGTGAGTATGTGCATGCAGGTACATGTAGAGGCCAGAAGAGGGCGCCGGATCCCCTGCAGCTGGAGTTAAGAAGGCTGTGAACTGCCTATGGTGTGTGCTAGGAATTCAACTCCAGCTATTTTATGTGCAGTTGCAAAGAACGTGTAGCTCACCTTTTAGTGGGTTGAGGGTTTCATAAATACCTGCTAGATCCTTTTAGAGTGGAGGTGAGTGAGATGAGTCTTGCCTGTAATCCTGGCTGGCCTAGAGCTCACTGTCTCTGAGGCACCTGGGCTGGCCTCAGACTCACCCAGATTCATCTACCTCTGCCTCTCAAGTGCGGGAATTAAAGGCACGAGCATCATGCCTGGCCCGCTAATGTTGACATGTATGTACTTCTAGTAATATCCGCTGGTCATTTTGTGCCTTTGTCATTATCCGATGGCTTTCTTGTCTCTTTTTAACAGTTTTTCCCTTGAAGGTTTATTTTACGTGTACAAGTCCTTTTCAGTTCGTCTTTCAGTTGATGGGCTATCCTTGGGCTATCCTCTACTGCCCTTTACCCTCCCTCTGTATTTATGAGCCTTATGTCCGCAGTGTGTAGTAGCTGGGGCTTCATGGGTTTATTTTGTTGATTGGAAATAGAATTTTGCTATGTGCACCGTGCTGACTTTTTTGTTGTTATTTTTTGTTTTGTTTTGATTTTTTTCTCGAGACAGCGTTTCTCTGTGGCTTTGGAGCCTGTCCTAGAACTAGCTCTTGTAGACCAGGCTGGCTTCGAACTCACAGAGATCCTCCTGCCTCTGCCTCCCAAGTGCTGGGATTAAAGGTGTGTGCCACCACTGCCTGGTGCATCGTGCTGACTTTACACTCACAGTAATCCTTCTGCCTCAGCTTCCTGAGTGCTAGGATTACAAAAACCATGCCTGACTTGTGGATGTGCTTTGCTATTGTCTTTTCTTTTAATTAGTTAATTAATTAACATAGTTTTGAGACAGGGTCTCATTATATGGCCCTGGTTGACCTGGAATTTACCATGTAGAGCAGGCTACATTCTCAAATTCTGAGTGCTGGGATTGAAGGTGTGCACCACCACACTTGATTCTGCTCCTGTATTCTTCGAAAGTAAATCTTATTTTTATTTATGTGTGTATGTGTGCATGTCTGTGTGTGACCATGCACACTTGCACATAGTTATCAGCAAAGGACAGAAAAGGGTATCAGATGTCCTGGGGCTGGAGTTATAGATAACTGTGACCTGCTGGGAGGAATGAACTCTAGTCCTCTGCCAGAACTGCGGAGACATCTCCCTAAGCCCTGCCATTGCCTTTTATACCTTTTATACATGTTTTTTGTGTAATCCATTAGCATGCTCTTTTAGTCTGAAGAACTCTCTTTAGCACATCCTCTGCACACTCTTTAGTGTGTTGGATAGTGATGAGCTATCTTAGCTCTCGTTTACGCTGGAACTTTCATCTCTCCTTTGTAGGAGGGGAAACAGGGACTGGCCCCTTTAAGAAAGGCTGCTCCTTCCTCCAGAGGTTATACCCACCCTCTCTCCAGATTGCAACTGTTAAAAATCAGGGAGGAGAGGACGTCCACAAGGGGGTGGGCTCAAGGATCCTGAAAAAAGTTAACCAGAGTCCCTTGACAGGAGCTGTTTGTCTGTTCTTATAAACTTAGTCAGCTTTCTTTTCGGGTGTTTCTGTTCCCCTCGACATGTAACTTACTCTCATCCTGTTAGCCGCCTCCTGGATCCTGCACTGTTCTTTTCTGTCTAGGACCCTAAGGATCTCTGCTACTACACTCTAGGACAGCTGCCTGCTTTCAGGTCCCCACCTCAGATCTCTGCCTTCCACAGTCTGCCAGTGACCCCTCCGTCTCAAGTGTCACTTCACTTTTCTGTCTTTGTATGTCTACTTTCTAGGATATACAATTCTTTGTCTACCCTGTGAAGTTGTTAGGGTCTGCGAGAAGTCCCACAAAACAACCACCAGCCATGTATGCCATCAGCAAGAGTGCTTATTAAGATTACCAACATGTTGGGGTCTACCCATCTGACAAAGTGGCGAATGGCAGTCCCCATAGACGTCCATATACCCCTTTAAAGCAGGGTTAGGGGAGCTCCAGGGAGGAGAGATTAGTCTGGGGACAGACTGGTGGGCTTAAACAGAGAGTTCATAGCATTGGTAGGTGGCTGTAGTGGTTAGAGACTTTCCAGGGGCAGGGTAGGAAAGCTATCTTTAGCAGAAGGCCTGCTGATTGGTTGCCCCTGAGTTGGGTTCCTACACACACACAAATGGAAAGTCAAACCCATGTTTGTATAATTCAGAGGTAAGCTTGAGTGTTCCTAAGCATTGCTATGAATTCATTTTCCTGCGTTGTTCTATATAATTCATGGTGCTTTTCAAATATCCTAGGGAATCGTCAATTCAGTAATCCGGCCAAAATGCCAGTGCTTTGCCTACCTTGCCCTGCTGAATAGTTCAAGCTGCAGCTTCTACATGGAGAACCAGTCCAATGGAGAAGAGGGAGTGGAAGTTACGGGGTCACTTCCTACCCGACTTGCTCTCCTAGCTCCTCCCAAAGCAGAGGGAGGCCATGTTTATCATGACTTGAAGCTCTCAGGACAGGTCCTGCTGTTGCTGCCACTGCAGTCACCAAGGAATAGTGAACGGACGGAGGCGTGCATGGCTAGAAAAAGGGAAGGCTGGCACTTTCTGAGTGTTAGGCAACCTTTCCCTGAGTTCTTCCGGGGCTTCCTGCATCAGCATTATCTAGTTTGAATTCTAGGCAGCGTTGAGTTTTTGCTGGGTGATAGATACTAAAGGAAGAAGACCCGGGAAGTTCATGGCCTGTGCAGTGATGTGTAAAACTCTGCTCATCTTCCCCCATGTGTCTGTCATTATTTTTCAGAGACTTCAGTTAATGGCTGATGTGTTGCATCAGAGGTTTGAGTAGCTGTGTTTAGCAGGAGAGACAAGATAGTAGTCACATGTGTCACTCTGTCAAGACAAGAACCTACCTTCTGTCTCTGCAGCTTCTCACAGCCCCATAAAACCTTACTATTTTAATTTTTCACATAAAATTAAGAAACGTCACAAATATTCCTTCTGGTATGCATATTCTTTTTGCTAGGTATGTTTTATATACATTGTTAATTTTTATTTTATTTTTTTTATTTTTTGGTTTTTCGAGACAGGGTTTCTCTGTAGCTTTGGAGCCTGTCCTGGAACTAGCCCGTGTAGATCAGGCTGGTCTCGAACTCAAAGAGATCCGCCTGCCTCTGCCTCCTGAGCATTGTTAATTTTTATATTCTTCATTTCTTTTTCTCCCTTTTCTTTGGTTGGGGTGGTCATAGGTGATAATGTAGCCCAGACTGGCCTTGAACTTCCCATGTTTCTATCTTAGTTTTTTCTATAGCTGTGAAGAGACATCGTGATGAAGGCAACTACAGAATAAAGGGTTTATCAGGGCTTACAGTTCTAGAAGGTTAGAGTTCATGGCCATCATGGCTGGGAGTGTGGTAGCAGGGAGGCAGGCATGGTGCAGGAGCAGAAGCTGAGAGCTCACAGTCCTCGTCAGAAAGTGGAAGGCAGGGCAGGGCTAACTGGGAATGTTACCTTAAAGGTAGCTCCCGGCTACTCATTTCTTCCAACAAGACCACACCTCCCAATCCTTCCCAGAATATTTTCACCAGCTGGGGTGAAACTCATTCAAGTAGATGAGTCTCTGAGGGCCGTTCTCATTCAAACCACCACAGTAGATAACCTCAAACTCCTGATCCTGCTGCTTCCACCTCCCAAAGGCTGAGATACAAGAGTATGTTGCCATGACTGAGTTTTTCCCAGACGGAGGTTGGGAGGGTATTGAGACGGGTCTCACACTGTAGCTCAGGTTGACTTTGAACTTGCAGCCATTCCGCTACCTCAGCTCTCCAGTGCTGGGATAACAAGTATGAGCCACCGTGCCCAGCCTCTTTCATGTCTGAGGGTCCTGGCTTTCCTTGGTTGTCAACACCTTTTATTCCAAAGAACTTCCTTCAGTTTTCCTGCCATGTGGGTTTGCTGGTGGCAAACTCATCTTCCGTATGAAAGTTGCTTCATTTCATTTTGATTTATTCTTAAGGATAATCTTTATGACACAGAAATTCAAGACTAAGGAGGGCTTGCTGTCATTGGTGGCAGTAGTGACGGCTAGGTTAGTTCCTTGCTTAGTACTTAATGATGAGACTCTTCTCATTCATATATAATGAAGGCTAAACCAGCATCTCTATTACTGCTTACTGTATGTAAAGTGTTGAATTTCTCCTGCTACTCTACTGATGTTCATAGCCGACTTTCAGAAGTTTAACAGTTTTTGGCATTCCCTACCCTGCCTTTTTTGTATTTGCCTATCTATTTATTGAGCACCTGTAATATATATAATATACATATACTTCTATACACACACACACACACACGCCTTCCATCAGATTGCAGGAAAACTGTAGCCACTGTGCCTTCAAACGCCTTGTCCTAGTCTTTCTCCTCTCCTGCAACTCCTCTTGTATGTTACATGCTGTTATGGTCATGTTTTTAAAGATTTATTGTTTTAATTATGTGTGTGTGGGTATATCCGTGTAAGTGTGGGTGCCCTCAAGGACCAGAGGTACTAAGTCTACTGGCGCTGGGGTTACAGATGGTTGTGCGCTGCCTGAAATGGGTGCTGGGAACTGAAGTCAAGTCCTCTGAAAGAGCAGGACACACCTCTAACAGCCGGGCCATCTTTCCAGTCCCACTATTGGTATTTCTAAGATAGGATCTCACTCCTTAGCCTAGGAATCATGACTTGCAATCCTCATGACTCAGTGTCTGGAGTACTTGGATTACAGGTCTGCACAGTTATATTGTTTGACTTTGCCTACTGAATCCCTAAGGTACCTATCTTTTCTTATCAATCTTTATACTCTGTGGTGTGGTTTGAATGAAAATGTCCCAAATATAGACTCACATACATGCATGCTTAGTCCCTAGTTGGTGAACTGTTAAGAAAGATGAGGTATGTATAGCCTTGTCAGAGTAGGTATGTTATTGTTAGAGGAGGCGTGTTGCTGGGGATGGGTTTTAATGTTTCAAAAGCCCATGCCTGGGGGCTAGAGAGATGGCTTGGTGGTTAAGAGAACTGACTACTTTTCCAGAGGACCCAGGTTCAATTCCCAGTACCCACATGGCAGCTCACAACTCTCTGTAACTCCAGTCCAGGGGATCTGAGACCTTCACACCAATGTACCAGTGTACATAAAATAACTCATAAAAACTTCTTTAAAAAAAGCCCATGTTCAGCCCAGTCGCTTGCTCTCTCTCTCTCTCTCTCTCTCTCTTTCTCTCTCTCTCTCTCTCTCTCTCTCTCTCTCTCTCTCTCTCTCTCCCTCTCTCTCTCTGCCTGCTGCCTATGGATCAGAATGGAGCTCTCAGCCTATGGCTGCCATGTTTCCCACCATGAAGATCATGGGCTAACCCTCTGAAACTGTGAGCAAGCCTCCTATTAAATGCTTTTCTTTTACAAGAGTTGCCTTAGTCATGGTGTCTCTTCCCAGCAATAGAACAGTGATTAAGACATCCTGTTATTTTTAATCAACCTTCTTGCTTATTTATTCTTTAAATTTATTCTTTTCATTTGAACATTGAATATGTACAATGAGTCTTCTGTTTCAGATACATTTTTTTCAGTTATGGAGGGATGTTTGTATTCATCTAATGGTTTATTTTGTAAACATATTTTGTTTTTCTGTGAACATGATTCATTTGACTTTATTAAAAGCCGTTAGAATAGTTATCTTTTAATATTTATTTTTATTTCATGTGTATGAGTGTGTATATCCTCTATGTGTATCAGTGCCTGAACAAGGCAGAAGAGGCCATTATATCCTCAGAACCTGGAGTCACAAACTGAAGTTAGCTGGTATGTGGGTGCACCATGTGGGTGCTGGAAACTAAGCCCTGGTCCTCTGCAACGACAACAAGTGGTTCTTTTTTTTTTTTTAAGATTTATTTGTTTATTATATATACAGTGTTCTGGCACACAGAAGAGGGCATCAAATCTCACTATAAATGATTGTGAGCCACCATGTGGCTGCTGGGAATTGAACTCAGGACCTCCGGAAGAGCAGTTGGTGCTCTTAAGCTCTAAGCCATTTCTCCAGCCCCTGAAGCAAGTGGTCTTAACTGCTGAGCCATCTCTCCAGCCCTATAACTGATACTTGAAAATCATTGGTTTCAACATCTGTTTCATCTCGGATTTCATCAGTATCTTCTTTTCTCTGGAGAGTGGGTTCCAATTTCCCTAGCTTTGCTTGTATGAATGTGAGGTAACTTTGGACCTGATAGATACTGCAAATGTTCCCATGAAGACTCAGGATTCTGTTCTGTTCTGTTTTACTGCTGAGTGTCAGTTCCTGAATTTCAACAGCGTGGGTTGGGTGGCAGCTTCCGGTATCCATTCATAATTTTTTCTTTTAAGTAGGTCTTCTTCCAATCTGTCCTACATATGTGTAGTTCAAAGACTGGCCAGATAGTTAATTTCCTTTCTGCTTTAACCTTCTATGGTTTTTCTCTCTGTCATTCATGTTCCCCCTCTCTCTTGTCCTGGCTCTGCCTCTTTCTTACCATACCTCAGTCACTGCCTACTATATAATGCTATAGGCCTGGCTTATGCAAGGGTCCTCCTTTGAGTGTGGAATCTGCCTCTCACCCACCAAGGCTCTACATCCCTTCCCTCCCTTCTACCTTTATGGAACAGCCTTTTGTACTATATCTGAATTTTATAGCCATTTCCTGCATGACTATTGGCCTACTAGTCATTATTAAAAACAGGAGGCTTTATGCTTAATGTACAATGGATACTTGCCTGAAAATTCCTGCAGATAACACGGTACCCTGTTCAGTGAGTGTGCACAATGAAAACAAAGCAATAAAGGGCAGAAGGCTTCTCTTACTTCCCCGTCTTTCCCATTAAGATTTCAAAGGCATTTTAGTTTTTAGGTCCTGTCACGAATGTTAGTGTGTAGGGCTAGAGAGAAGGCTTAGCAGCTAAAAGCACTTGCTGCTCTTGTAGAGGACCAGGGCTTAGTTCTTAGCACTCACATCAAGTGGCTCACAGTAGCCTGTAACTCCAGTTCCAGGGGATCCAACACTTTCTTTGAGCCTTTGTTAGAACCTGCATGCACCTGCATGCACCAGCATGTATGTGGTGCACATACAGATAAGCACACACATGCATGCATGCACAGGCACATCAACACACACACACACACATGCCCTCTACATAAATAATAATTTTTCTTGCTTCCTCTGATCTTTTCTTCATTTCCTAATTAGTCACTGTCTCTAGGATATAGCTATGAATTAAAAAAAAAATCCACCTTATCCTTTATACCACCTCTTAGCTGTATGAATTTATTTAACATTTTTATGTACATTTGTTTATTTATTTATGTATATGTATGGGCACACTTGTGGAGGCCAGAGGACAACTGTAGGGAATTGCCTCTCTTTCTCCATCCACTGTATGAGTTCTGGGGATTGAACTTAGGTCATGACAAGAGCCTTTGCCTGTTGAGCTATCCTGCTGGCCACAAAATCCTATTTTGAAGATTTTTCTTCCCATTATGTTTCTTTTCCATCTCTAGGGAAAGTTGTCATCTCTATAAATAATGATTATAGACATGTGGGTCTGTGTGGCGGTGGAGATAGTGCCAGTTCCTGGCACCTCCTGCCCGGCGGGCGTTCCACACCGTCTTCACCCTCATCCTGGTAAGTGCCATTCATTAATTTTATTTCCCATCTTACTGGAAATTTTATTTTCCTCCTTACCCACTGTTTTGGCTTTTACCCTTCAGTGATAATTTCCTTGCTCTGCTATTGTCCCATGTCACACTTCCAGAGTGGAGGCTGCCTCCCTGAAGATGAGATGACAAGGTTGAGGCAGGCTAACTGGACCAAAGCGCTATTGATTTTTATATTTTTTTCCCTTTCCAACTCGATTAGTGATTTCCATGAAAATGGCCAGAAAGAACATGCACAAACACAAAGCCTTAGAAGCAAGAACAGAACAAAAGGCTTTGTTAAGAGCCCATAGAGACTAGAAGAGGTGGAATTAATTCATGGTGTTAGAACTTGGTTTTGTTAAGGATAAATTTGAAAAGGAATTTACTTTTGAATTTTCCAGTAGATGTACAAAGGAAATAATGTACCTTTTCTTGGATAAAATACAAAATAGAGAATTCACAAATAGACATGGAAAATTCATATCAGAATCTGCCCATGGAATAGTCAGATAGTTGAGCACAAATGAAGACTGCTTGCTTGAATGACCAGCAAAATTGTTTTATCTTCTACAGAACATTTGTGAAAAAATAGAGGGTCTAGGAAAAGACATTTAAAAACCCTTAGTACAGTAATTCATTTATTCTTGTGTATGTATTTATTCTTGTGTGTGTATTTATTCTTGTGTATGTGTGTGTGTGTATGTGTATGTGTATACACAATGAGTGGGTGGTCACACAGGTGCCACAATGCATGCACAGAGATTAGAGGAGATGATGTGGGTCCTGGGGACTGAACTCAGTCATTGACCTTGGTGGAGCCTTTTCCCACTGAATCATCTTGCCAGCCCCAACATTTTAAAATAATCTTCTCAAGAAGACTGAAGAGCCGGGGCTGCGGTTCAGCTGGCTGAGTGCTTGTCTCATGCTCAGGGGTTCTAGCTCTAGGACTGCATAAACCAAGCAGGGTGGTGCACACCTGTAATCCCCATACTCAGGAGGTGAGGGTGGGAAGATCAGAAGTTCAAGGGTATCTTTGACTACATAACAAATTTGAGGCCAGCCTGGGCTACATGAGAATCTGTTTCAACAATAACAGCACAGCTAATAGGGAAACAAGGCAAATATATGAAGATACAACTCTACAAACACAAATAAAATTAGTCTCAGGAAGAGCAAGGGGCTCGCAGATGAGGACTAGGAAAGAGGGTAGACACCACGGAAGCGCAATACATGTGGAAATGTCAGCGTGAACCAATTAATCTGTATACTCAATCTGCATTACTAATTATAATAAAAAGGTAATCAATATACATATGGAAATTACTCATGCCTCATGATTAGTCTGAGAAATAAAGGCAATTGTTTTGATTTTTGCCTATCATATTATCAAACGTTAGAGAAATTGTTATTATCCAGTGTTGATAAATGCTGAGTGAAATAAATGTTCTTAACTGATGTTGGAAGACACTGATTAGTGTTGTAGTCAGAGTTCTATTGCTCTGAAGAGATACCATGACCTTGGCAACTCATAAAAGAAAGCACTTAGTTGGGGCTGGTGTATAGATTATAGTTTGTCCATTGTCGTCACAGCAGAAAGCACGGTTGTTTGGAAGCAGACATGGTGCTGGAGAAGTGGCTGAGAGTTTTACATCCGGATCTGCAGATATCAGTAAGAAAACAACTTTCTCTTACTGGTTTGGGACTGGTTTGAGCATTTGAAACCCCAAATCCCACCCCACAGTGACACACTTCCTCCAACAAGGCCACATGTGCTCCAACAAGACCACAGCTCCTAATTCCTCTCATGTCAAGTCACTCCCTGATGACCAAGCATTCAAATACGCAAGCCTATGGGGGCCATTATCGACCAGACCACCACAGGCTGCATTAATATCCTTCACTCTTTACCTCTCTATGAATCACTACTTTGGCCTTGTGACTTTGAGATGCTTTTTCTTCCCGAGTCTGGGCTCAGCCCTGGGACTTGCTGTAGTCATGGAACGCCAGCAAAGCCCAAACAAGGACTCGACACAGAGGCCAGCTAGTCCTTTCTCCTCGCACCTGCCCAGCCTCCCTCGCTGCAGAGTAGTTACCCCTTCTTCCAGCCAAACTTCTGGCAATCTGTAGACACAGGGTAGTAGCAACACTGTGGGCAGCATCAGCAGAGCTGCCAGCTAGTCGCCCAGCGTGTGGGTGTGTGTTACTGCACTCTGCCTGTGACTGCAGAACTAGAGAATGAAATCAGAAGGCTGTTGGCTTCCACTTTGGTTGGTAGGTTGCTTGGTCAGTTGGTTTGTGCTGGTGTCTCATGTAGCCCAGGCTGGCTTTGAACTTTCTATCTACCCAAGGATGGCCTTAAACTCTGAGTCCTTCTGCCTCTGCCTTCAAAGTTCTGGGATTACAGGCATGCATCCCCATACCTGATGACTGTGAGATTTGTAAAATGCCTAACACTTGACCAACCAGCTATAATTTTAGGGCAAAACAGAAACACAAAAAAACTAACAGCTTCCAGGATGTCCATGGAAACATTGCTTGTTGTAGAAAAGCAGTTTACATACTCTGAATTTATTTCAGTGGGGAATGGTTGGATAAACTAGGGTATGTCTGATGTCCTGGCCTGTACATAGTACCATAACAAAATACTTGAGACAACAGAAGTTTATTTCTCATAGATCTGGAGGCTGGAATATCCAGGTCAAGTTACTGATACTTTCTGTGTCTGGATGGCACCTCGCAGCTGTATCCTGAGGAGGTCCAAAGGCTGTCTCATCACCAGTCAGAAGTCAAAAGGGGTGAAAGACACATCCCCCCCAGCTCTACTGCAGGGTCCTTAGTCCCTTTAATGAGAGCTGTGTTCTCAGGTGTTAATTGTCTCTTAAGCCTCCATCTCTTAATACCGCTGCCTTGGAGGTTAAGCTTCTCTCTCATCTTTTTTTTTTTTAAGGCAGGAAGGATTTATTTTGGCTCATTATCTGAAGGTACAGTCCACCATGGCAGTAAGGCTTGGCAGGAGAGGCGTGAGGTGACTGGTCCTCTTCTATCAACAGTCAGGAAGTGAAGAACAATGAACTGGTACTCAGCTTGTCTCCTCCCTCTCTCTCCCCTTCCCCTTCCTCTTTCTCGGCCATTCCCCCTCCCTTTTATTGCCCCATGCTATCTACCTCAGTCTCTCTTCTGTCCATCTCTCCATTTCCCCTTGCCTCTATGAACCAGGGCTACTACTTTATGTCCCTGATTTTGTCATCCTAGGCCTTCCTGGTCCTCACTCCCTGACCTCAACACTACTCCATTTCAGTCTTCCTCAGCGCCCTCACTTGGGTGTGGTGCCTTTACCCTGAGGCCAGCCACCTATTCTTGCAGCACAGGGCCAGGTATGCAGGGTGGATTGCAGATGGGAGGCCCTAAGAGTGGCCCAGAAACAGCTTCTCTGAAGAAGGCTGAGCTTCAGTGTTGCTGAAGGGCTCAGTAGGTGGGAGGAAATTCTGGGAGTGGTAGCATATTGCCCTTCAACATCTGGCCATGCAGAATCCAGGCCCCCTACATCTGCCTGCACCCTCTTCTGTACAAACCTGGTACTGGTCCCACTGATAACCTCCAAGCAAACTCAGACTTAAACCACCTGCTTAAGGGTCTCTGGTTCCCATCTACGGCTGGTAATTGATAACCCTAATAACTGGCAGTTTCAAGTGATGCATTCCCCAAAGTTACACACACACAAAGTTCTGCTTATGTGTCCCACCCTCTCCACACACATCTATTCCTTCTGATCCTTCACTTGAGTGTGGCATTCACAGCCATGGCCAAGTGAAATAATTGTCAGAATTCAGCGAGGGACATAACTTAGTAGGCTGCTTGTTTAGCAAGCACAGAGCCCTGGGTTTGATCCCCGGCCCTGTACAAACTGGCCTTGATGGTACACATCTATATCCCAGAACTTGGGAAATAGAGACCAGAGGCCAGAAGTTCAAGGTCATCCTGGACTACAGTTAGGAGGCTAAACTAACTCTCTCTCTCTCTCTCTCTCTCTCTCTCTCTCTCTCTCTCTCTCTCTCTCTCTCAAAATTGCTTGAAAGCAGTCATTTTTGCTGAGAAAGATTGTCAGCTTGGGCTACAGCTATGCCCGAGTCTGACGTCCCGCCCGCGGGCGCATCTTGCCTTTGATTGTGCTGTTAGCTGACAGTTATTGACTTGAGCTGTGCACGAGTCTTGTGCTGGAGCTGCCCAGGAAATTTGGAATCCAATATAAATTATTTACTTCTCTCTGCCCCAGGACAAACGTCTGCTTTTTCTTTTGAAAAGTGATTAAACCTTTCCCGGGTGGGTTGACGGTCTGGCATTTCATAATTGACTAAATACAGTAGATTCTTGGAAGTTCTTGCCACCTCTACCAAATCGAGGCAGCACATTTTCCCAGGAAACAGCAGCCTTGAACCTTGAGCCCTCTGTTTGTGTTGGCGCCTGCAGCAAGGATCGTCATCTAAGGCCAGGTGCCAAGTATGCCTAGACCACATGTCATCCTGGGGGATTCCTTTGTCAGAAGTCGGGGTGATGGGGCAGGCAGGTGAGGAGCAGGTCCTTCACCCCATGGCTGAGTGAATGCTTTCTTACTGTGGATTGTTCTCCTAAGGCACTCCCAAGTCCTCTGCTAGAGGCAGCTTTGGGAGCTGGTGGATCTGATTCTTTGTGTCAGTAAGTGCTGGGCAGGGGACTTGTGATGCTCAGGGCTTTGTGGGTGGCATCAGTCAGGATGTCTAAAGAGGACGGTAGAACAAAAATTCTGACAATAGGCTGATGAAGTGGATGGATGGTACTTAAGAAAGCATTGAAGGCTGGGAGACAGTTAAGTGGGTGAGAGCACTCACTGCACACGCACAAGGACTTGGGCTCGGATCCCTAACACCCACAGAAAAAGCTGGGCATTGTCACCTGTGCCTGTAACCCCAGCACTAGGGCGGGTGCACGCAGAATCATCGCTGAGGCTGACTTACCATAAACCTATCTGGAGAGTGAGCTCCAGATTCTATGGAAGATCCTGTCTCAAGAGATTAAAGTGAGAAGCCAAGGAGGACATGCACATCCTCTTTTGGCCTTTGTATGATCATGAATACCCAGATGTGCGTGCACATGCACACACACACACACACACACACACACACACACACACACAAACACGCAAAGAAAGCCTGGAGCTGGGTGTGGTAGTATGGCCTGTAATCACAACTCTTGGGGGGTACTGACCGGAGCGCCAGGAGTTAAAGCACAGCCTCGGGCGTGGTAAGCTTGACAATAGCGTGGGCTACCCGAGACTGTCACAAAAGAGACAGAGAAAGGGGTAGGAAATGGCTTGGTAAAATGCTTGCTGCATGAGCATTATGACTCTAGCAGAACCTAATTTAAAGTTAAATGGGGTGGTTTTTAAGTGTAAACCTGGTCCTGGGGAGGCAGAGCCGGGAGGATTCCTGTGGCTTGCTTACCAGTCTCTAGTTCTAGGTTTACTGAAAGATACTGTCTCAAAAACTAAAGTGAAGGGGCTGGCAAGATGATTCACTGGGTAAAGGCATTTGTCACACAAACCCAACCCCCTGAGATCAATCCCCAGAATGCACACAGTATGGAAGGAGAAACCCAGTTCTACAAAGTTGTCCTCTAATCTCAATATGTGTGACCTTGGCACATGTGTGCCTATACACAAACACATCATGCGTACATACAAAAACACATAATTAAAAAAATAAGATGAAGAGAGATGGAGGAATATATGGGACACTAACTTCTCATCTCTATACATACCCATACTCACACACATACATGAACACATACACAGGAACACACACATGTAGAGGGAGCGGGAGGAGAAGAGAGAAGAGATAGAGAATGTGAGGTCTGCTCATAGCCAGAACTGAATTTCAGAACAAAAGGACCATCCACCCCATGCTAGGCTTCGCCACCCATCTCAACACACCAATTAAAGGGATGAGTAATAGTGAAAAGCGGAGAACAATTTCGTCTTTAATCAGCACGTTGGGAAGAATAGAGGGATGCAATCGCTCCCAAGTTCACTTTCATGGCACTAACACTGACTTAGGTTAAATGGGAAGAAACAAGGAAGGGAGCAAGCAGGTGCATAATTAAACAGAGCCGGTCAAGCTGTGCTCCCTCCCGTCATTGTCTCAGCTCTGGGCCTTCACTGCGCTCTGATTTATTGTTAGTCTACTAATCGCTGTCATTGTTACCAGAGTTGTTGGGGTCAGAGCCTGGATTCTGGCAGTTCTAACAAGCGAGGCTCAGCCACCTATTCTCAACATGTCAATCAAAAGACAAGGCAAAGCAGAGAAGAGAAATTTATTCCACGTGACCACTGGGAAGTGAAACAAATGAAAAGGTCCAGTGATACCCGATGCCCCAGTCTGTCTTCAAAAATCTTTTTAATGACCAATAGCATTGTATTTCCTGCTTTTTGTGGCAACATCTTCCATTCAGAGTACACGTATCTCTCCCTTTTCCCAGTGTAAATCATTTCCATTCCTCTGTTTCCCCTGAGTTTGTCCCTGAACCCAAGTAATGACAGCTGAAACCCTTTTTCCAATAAATTCAGATTAAGTTTTGCTTTTCTGACTTTTGTGGTTTTTATCCATCTGTACCATCCTCTGTGTCTTGGATGTTGAAGAGTTTCCCCAAGCCCATTGGATCTGTAATCTTGTGTCTCATTTCATGTAGCACAAGTAAAACTCTTTGTAAACAGGGGTGGAGTTTTTCTTTTCTTTTAGCTGCCTTGTCTTGGCAACACTCATTGTCTCTCTTGTGTCCTGCTGGTCCAATTTGGACAGTAACTATCAGCATTTGAGGCAAGGGCTGTTTCTTTGTACATATGGTTAGATTTTGCTTCTTCTTTTGCATGCCTTCTTGTTTCTTTCTGAAGTTTGCCCACTGTAGATAATACATTGTAGCAGCTCTGGCATCTTCTTATCCTACTTCTGCCACAGTCCCCGTGTCTTGAAAAGGTGACGATATAGGTGTCCCAATTGTGATTTCTACTTATTCTCTACATTTTGACCATTTGCATGAGCCATGGTCCAAATGCAGAGAGGATTCCTCTGATGAGATCTGAGAATGTCTTCAAGGATCTTGACATGATGTTTAGGTTGACATGGAGGGCAAGAGTCCTGATTGAGGACTGGTCTTACCCACCCTTGAGCCATTCGTCATTGTCTTGGTTCCATCCATTACTTGTCTGTTGGTGGGTGGTCTATAGAATTAACCAGATTAGCTTTAGTATAAAATATTCAGCTTTAATAAGGGTAAGAAAAGGGGGACTTACAAAGCTAGAGTTCCTGCGAAGCACAGGAAAAACAAAGAGGAAGTGGGAAGCACACCAGCAAGATTTTGTAAGTAAATATTAGCCTAAGGGGATCACGCCCTACAAACAAGGTGATTGGCTGGGCTTCCCCTTCACTTGTCCTGCAAGGTGATCTGACAAGTTTTCGGAGCTGTTCTAAATCTCTTCCTGGACATTAAGTTCTTCCTCTGGCTAACTTCAGTGTTTCATTCCAGCCTGTCCCCTCCCCGAGCATGAGTTTCTTGCATTAATTTCAGTTTCTTGGGGTCCATTGTTTCAAAAGTCTAATAGCCAAAGAAAGGGGCACATATGTTTCTCTTTAGACTATGTCCTCTTGGCTGGAGAGATGCCTCAGCGGTTAAGAGCACTGGCTGCTCTTGCAGAGGTCCTGAGTTCAATTCCCAGCAACCACATGTGGCTGACAACCATCTGTAATGAGACCTGGTGCCCCGTCCTGTAGTAAAGTCATACATGCAGGCAGAACACTATATATATATCTATGTCTCTCTCTATATATAATATTAAAATAAATATAATAAATCAAACCAAAACAGCAACAAAATACAGAGTATAGAATATGCCCTCTCTTGCCAGGATGGTTACACCGGCACAGAGAGAGCCAATCTGTTCTCTACAAGAGGAACTGCTCCTGAGTATAGCCTCTCCATCACGGACGATTATCTCCACCTTGAGCGTCCTCCATCCGAAAGGTTTCTGGAATCCAGGGTGACTGCAGGTTTAGAACAATAACTTGTCTCTATGTCTTCAGCCCTGAAGGGAGATGAGATGGTCAGACATCCCTTAGTCTGTTATGCCTGTCCAGAGTCAAGCGAGAGTCTGACCTCAAGTGAAGGAACCAGTCACAAGATGGAGGCAGAGGTGCTAGGCTTTTATCCTGCTTTAGTGATACGACTTCATGGGCCAAAGTGAGAGATCAGTGCTTCTTAGCAAGAGTATCCACTACGTGTGTGTTTTTCAGTTCTGTGTTTGGCCAACTTGGAAGGAGAGGTTATGGGATATGTGAATTTTTAAAGGTTTATTTGTGTGTGTGTGTGTGTGTGTGTGTGTGTGTGTGTGATGCACTTGTGAAATGGAGGTCAGAAGAGGGAGTCAGACTCCTGGGGCTGAAGTTGTTATTCCTGACTGGCCCTAGTCCACCTCGTCCTCTTATATACCTGTCTCCATCCTCACCAATAGTACTCCCTCTCCAGCCACTAAGAATCCTAACACTTTTCAAGCCAAACTATCTAATTTCATGCAAGTCTGAAATGGTCTTGACTTTCAAAATCAAGTTGAAATCCTTTAATCTGGAGCCTGGAGAGATGGCTCAGTGGTTAAGAGACTACACTGCTCTTGCTGAGGATCCAAATTCAATTCCCAGCACCCATATTGGTTTTTAAGCCCCAAACCTAACATTGATTGATTTTGAAAAGATGGCTACAAGCTGATTTGTCTTCTATGCTGCCATTGATTGCCAATTGGTTTGCAAGGAGAAAGTGTCTATTAATAATTGCCATTTTGCCTAATTTGCAGTTTTGAGAAAATACGTATTTCCAGGAATTATAATGTTCCTCTGCTAATTCTTCAGTCTGAATAAATAACAAATAAAACAGCAAACACATTGGTTGAAACTGGCTTCTAGACAAACTTGGTGTTTATTTTCAGTTTTATATTTTTAGTTTTTGTTTTGGTTACATGCCAGGGCACTTGTATGGAGGAGAGCTTGCCGAGCTGATTCTCTCCTTCCACCATGTAGGTTCTGGGGATCACACTGGGGTTGTCAGTTTTGGCAGCAAGCGCCTTTGTCTGCTGAGTCACCTCATGGACTCAGGCTCCCTAACTGATTTGGAATATGCTAAAAATAAGCTCAGGAATCCAGGAGGTGTCTCTAGATTGGGCTCCAAGAATTCTCCTGTTTGATTCATACAGCTCTTACTCCCTCCAGACCCCATCCTGAATGAACTTGGGAGTTCTAGAAACTTCAGCACTTAGCAAAAGCATCCCAGAGACTCCAGAGTGTCTCAAGTCCAATATAATGCCTAACAAAGGCAAAAGCAGAGAGACTTGCACTACAGGGTAGCGGTTCAAGATCAAGAGACACAATTTGAACACAGCTACCATGTGACCATGAGGTAATGGAGTTAGAACCAAAAATAGAAAGACACTTGTTGGAGGGGGAAACCTTCTAGAGCAGGAGGCTCTTCCTCCTGCTAGCCCAGAAAGAGGAACGGGAAGAGGTAAAGTCAACCTGGCAAAAGCATTAGTGAAGGAAAACAATAGGACTACCTGCAGCCTTAAAGGGGACCCCAGGAAAGAAGGGGAACAGCTGGCACAACCTCTCATTTGCCTCTAGGTGCCCAAGGATGTATTTCTAGGAATTTCCGCCGATACCCACCAATTATAGGGAAGCAGTCTGTCAACTTGAACAGACAATTCAAGATGAGCACAGAGGTTTGCCCTGGCTTTTAGAGAATTGGGCTAGGTTGGAGAAGTGTGCTGCAAATGCAGAAGACCTGGGGGCGTTCCTGGTTGGGAGGAGTGGTCCTGGGGTTTACTTGGTTTTTAGAACAGAACAAGAGACTTGGGTTTGTAGTCAGGTGACTCAGAGTCCTTCCAAGCAAGCCTTTCCCTCTAACCGCTCCCATATATCTGTTTCTGTTTCTCTACACACACACACACACACACACACACACACACACACCCCACCTCAAGCTATGGGGTAAAAAACTCTGACTTTTCATATTTCCAGTAGAAAAACATCTGGAATGAGAGACGCAGGCAAGGGCCGGAGAGATGGCTCAGTAGTCAGGGCATTTGTCAACCAACCTGGTGACTGAGAGCCAGCCATGGTAAGCTAAGTCTGGGCAGGTCATCCAAAGGAAGTTCCTTACTTCCAACCATTATCACCTGGGACTCTGACCACCAATAAAGTTAAATGGAGTCTATAGAGTGTCAGTAGTTTACCCTGAGACAATGCCTGGCAGGCCGAGATTACCGGACCCCCACCCAAGAGCTGACCATTCAAAGAAAATTCCTGGCATTCCAAGCACTGTAGATAGAAACACCTGCCAGCACTTCACCAGGACACCCCTAGACAAATGTCAGCCAATCAGGGGTCCTGAACCTCAGAGACCCCTCACCCCCACCTTTACTACTATAAAAACCCAATTCTAATTGAGCACGGGGGCTCTCTAGTTATTCCAATATGTTACACA
The DNA here is from genome assembly GCF_014885135.2 of Alexandromys fortis. Classification (NCBI taxonomy): domain Eukaryota; kingdom Metazoa; phylum Chordata; class Mammalia; order Rodentia; family Cricetidae; genus Alexandromys; species Alexandromys fortis. The sequence continues at coordinate 26,675,869 of NW_026067924.1, read as the reverse complement.
TGAGGAGAGACTGAGTTTGCAAACTTGATTAAAAGAAAGCCTCTTTGCTTTTATATATGGGACTCAGTGGTCTTTTTTGCTGGCTTTCATGAGGACCCATGGATTTGGACATAACAGCGACCTCAGTTTCATCTCTGTATCCCAAGGGAGAGAACTGATCCCCTGTAAGGTGTCCTCTGACTTCCATGGGAGTGAGCTATGGTATTTGCTCCACCCCTAAATAAATAAATAAGTTTATAATGTAATAAAACTTTTTAAAGAGGTATGGGTGAAAAGTGGGCATTAGGGTATATGGAAAGATACTTGACTTTATTTTAAAGCATTGGGCAGACTACACACTCACATCCTTGTCTCTAGTAAATGCTGCACAAAGAGTGGAGGCCATATCGCATGTGATCTCAGATGGATTCAGCCACAAGGTACAGGATCATTAAACAAACCACAGAGAAAGGAAGCATGCCACGGGTGTCACTGTGGTGAATTGTCATTCCATCCCAGTTCTGGGACACGTGACCTGCTGTCTCAAACAAACAGGCCAACGAACAAGCTCTCCAGTGATAAGAAATCCACTGAATGCTGTTCAGACCACTTCACTCCATGTTGGTTGTATCAGAGCCAACTCTCCCCGCCCTCCACCTGCTTTTGCACCTTAACTATCTCTTGGAACTGTCCTTGGGAAGAACTGCCTTACCCTGACATAAGGGTTCATCCAGCAGCAGCAGCAGCAGCAGCAGCAGCAGCAGCAGCAGCAGCAGCAGCAGCAGCAGCAGCCACATGTATGCAGTGGTGCACATCATGTTCTTTATCTTGTAGTCATTTTTTTTATGGTGCTTGGTTTTTATATTTACCACAAAGTATTTATGATGTTTAATTAGGCTAAAGCAATTTTATCTTACATTTTAACTGGAAATCTAAAAAATATTTAAGCGGATTATAAAAAAAAAAGCCAAAATGTAAAATTTGAGAGTGCTTCCTGGGTTGTCATGAAATACAGACTGTCAGTGAAATTACAAAGTTAATTTTATCCCAAGTAGGCACACTTAAAAATAGACTCTGGCTGTGTGTGTGCTGATAGGTACTTCTCAGGGTTCCCAAAGCTGAGCCACCTCTGGTGAGGATTCTCCAGGGCACAGCACACAATCCAGCCCACAGTGGCTTCCACCAGGAACAGACGAAAACAGACAGGAAAGCCACCCCTGAAGGCTGTGGTGGTTAATGTTGGCTGTTAATTTGACAAAGCCTGCAATCACCTAGGAGACAAACTCCTGGGCCTGTTTGTAAGGGAATTTCTAGACTGGGGTGACTGACTGTGAGAAGGATCACTCTGAATGTGAGCAGCACATTCCCCCAGGCTGCATACAAAGGGGAAAGCCAGATGGGCACCAGCCTTCCTTACCTTCTGCTCCCGGACTGCAGACACAGTGTGACCGGCTGCCTTGGGCTCCTGAACAGTGGCTTCCCCCACCATGATGGACTGCATCCCCTTGAACTATAAGCCAAACAAACCTTTTCTCACTTAAGTTGCTTCTTTTTAGGTATTTGACCACAGAGATGAGACAAGTCATTAATAAAATAGTCAGAGAGAGGAAGGAGGCTTGGGGGACTGCCTGTGTCGTTTGTGTTGGTGGGATGAGGTGTGCACACCCACAGATTGCACTGTCTGTGTAGGTGTTCTGGTTACAATGCTATTGCTGTAATAAAACAAAACAGCTTGGAATAGAAGGGCTATTTGGTTGTATATTGTGAAGGTATATACTCACATATATAATTTCCTGGTTATAACCTATTATTGAGGGAATTGTTATGATTTTTTTTTTAAATGTTGCAAGATTCCCGGCAGCAGTAGGCAAAAGAAATGCTGTAGGTCCCCAAATGGTGGTAGCGGGCCATGTGGCAGCAGGCAGTGGGCCCTGGGAGCAGCCAGTCCCAGGCCACCGAGCGGTGGCTGGTCCCAGGCAGGGAGATAGATGGCGGGCAGGCAGGAGACAGAGACATGGATAGACATGACATACAGAGTGAGGTTGAATATTCAGGGGGTTTATGGAGGGGGAAGGAAGAAGAGAAGAAGAGAGAGAGAAATAGAGAGAGAGAGAGAGAGAGAGAGAGAGAGAGGAGAAGAGGAGAGAGAGACAGAAAAAGGGGGAAGCAGAGAAGTGGGAAGAGAGGCAGAAGTAAAGCTGCCTCTCCAAGAGGAAGACGGAAAAGAGAGCAGAGCGAGCTCAGGTAGGAAACTGAAGATCAGCCTGCCTCAGTGGATGGGGGAGGGAGTGGGCATGGCTTGTCTCCCAAAGTGACGAACAATCAAAACAGGAATAATCTGAGTAGTGGCAGGAACTCAAAACAGGACCCACAGAGAAATGTTGCCTGCTGGCTCACTTTCTGGCTGGCAATGACTCATGCTCAGATAGCTGCTTTACGCTCAGTCCAGGACCACCTGCCTAAGGATGGTGTTGCCCATAGTGTGCTGAGCCTTCCCACATCAGTCAGCAATCAAGAAAATGCCACATAGATATGCCCACAGGCCAATCTGATTAAATAACTCCTCAGCTGAGGTTCGCTCTTCCCAAATAACTCTATGTTGTATCAAATTGACAATAAAAACTAATAGTATAGTAGTCAAGATGATACGTTCATCAACCAGGCCCTTTGACTACCACTTAACAATGTTACCTCCCTCATTTATTGCTGTGGTTTGGATAAATATTTCCCAACAGCCTCTGGGGCTATAGGAGGAACTTTGGTAGAAACTTTAGCAGTGGGTTTTAGGGTCCAGAAAGATGGCTCAGTTGATAAAGAGCTTGCCTTTATCAGGTGTGACGACCTGAATTCAGAGCACCTACAAACAGGAGGGCGTGGTATCACATGCCTGTAATTCCAGCACTCCCGAGGTGGAGACAGGTGCTTACTTCTTCTGCTTGAAGTGCAAGGCTGGTAGATTCTTTTTAAAAAATCAGAGTGAGGGGGTAAAGAAAATTGTGAACAAAAAAAAAGTTGAAAAGAAAATTGCAAGCAGAAGAACTGGTGTGGGGGTATCTGTGAGTGTATGGACCCGCGTCCTTATGCATAGAAAGGCTGGAGGGTAACCGTGGGTGCCATCCACTCTGTTGTTCAAGATAAGTGGGTTTTTTTTTTTTTGCATTTTTTAGAAATTGTTTTTAATCGAGCTATATGTTTTTCTCTGCTCCCCTCCCTACCTCTCCCCTCCTCTTCTATCCTCTCCCATGGTCCCCATGCTCCCAATTTACTCAGGAGATCTTGTCTTTTTTACTTCCCATGTACATTAGATCCATGTAAGTCTCTCTTAGGGTCCTCTTTGTTGTCTAGGTTCTCTGGGATTGTGAATTATAGGCTGGTGGGGTTATTTTTTTGGTTTATGTCTAAAAGCCACTTGTGAGTGAGTACACATGATACACATGATATTTGTCTTTCTGGGTTTGGGTTACCTCCCTCAATATGATGTTTTCTAGATCTATCCATTTGCCTACAAATTTCAATCTGTTGTGTAGTACTCCATTGTGTAAATGTACCACATTTTCCTTATCCTTTCTTTGATTGAGGGGCATTTAGGTTGTTTCCAGGTCCTGGCTATGACAAAGCAATGCTGCTATTAACATAGTTGAGCACATATCCTTGTGGCACGACTGAGCATCCTTTGGATATATACCCAAAAGTGGTATTGCTGGGTCTTGAGGAAGGTTGTCTCCTAATTTTCTGAGAAACCGCCATACTGAAATTCAAAGTGACTGTACCAGCTTGCATACCCACCAGCAATGCAGGAGTGTTCTCTTTTCCCCACATCCTCTCCAGTATAAGTTGTCATCAGTGTTTTTGATCTTGGCCATTCTTACAAGTATAATATGGAATCTCAGAGATTTGCATTTCTCTGATGGCTAAGGATGTTGAGCATTTCCTTAAGTGTCTTTCAGCCATTTTTGATTCCTCTGTTGAGAGTTCTCTGTTTAGGTCTGTACCCCATTTTTTATTAAATTATTTGTTCTTTTGATAACCAATTTCTTGAGTTCTTTGTATATTTTGGAGATCAGCTCTCTGTCCAATGTAGGGTTAGTGAAGATCTTTTCCCATTTTATAGGCTACCATTCATGTCCTTTGCTTTACAGAGGCTTCTCAGTTTCAGGAGGTCCCATTTATTAATTGTTTCTTTCAGTGTCTGTGCTATTGGGGTTATATTTAGGAAGTGGTCTCCTGTGCCAATGCGTTCAAGTGTACTTCCCAAAACAATCTCGTACAATAAAGGAACTTCTGGAGGCATCACAATCCCTGACTTCAAACTCTACTACAGAGCTACAGTACTGGAAACAGCCTGGTACTGGCATAAAAACAGATAGGAGGACAATGTAACTGAATCAAAGACCCAGATAGATATCAATCAACGCACCTACAAACACCTGATTTTTTGACAACTTGTTCTGTAGGCTAGGATGGCCTTAAAACTCACAGTGATCCTCCTGCCTCTGCCTCTGCCTCCCAAGTGCTGGGATTAAGACCAGGCACCATCACCACTCAGCTAAAGGATTCTTTTTTAAATCAAGGTTTTACTTGCTTGCTTGGTTTGGGGTTTTGTTTTGGCATTGTAGTGGCACACAGGCCTGCAATCCCACCACTTAGGAGGTGTAGGGAGGCAGAGGCAGGTGGAGTTCTGTCAGTTAGAGGCCAGCCTGGTCTTCAAAGCGAGTTCCAGGACAGTCTGGGCTGGCTGTTACACAAAGAAACCCTATCTCGAAAAAGTAAAAATAAAAAAGGAAGAGAAGTTAGTGGTAATTCCCACTTTTGTAAGGGAAATGAAGGGCTGTGTCAAATACCCTCTGATGCCTTTAGAGCCCAGATCTTAAATTGGAGAAAGACCTTCAAATATCTGGTTTCCCTCAATGTCTCATTCTGGGTCTATTAACCTTGTATGTAATTACATTGCATCTCAATCTGTGCTCACTAAATGTTCATAATTTTTACATGAAACAACACTGACTTTTAGTAGATTTTTTTTCTTTCTTTTTCTGGCATATGGCCTTCCATTTTTTTCCTTTTAATATTATCCTTAAATCTGTCTGACTCAGGAACAAGTTAACAAACAGCTTTTATTCCAATTGACTCTCCAAAGTGGTTGGGGTGGGGTGGGGGGATGGAGGACAGGAAAGAGCTATCAAGCTTCATATATCAGAAGAAAAACATACAATTATCTCTTTTTAAAAATATATTTTTTCCAATGGAAAATTATTTCAAGAGAGCAAGGCATACTAATCTTTTTATATTCCTTCAGTTAAATCACACAGCTGCCGCCCAGCAGACGTGTAAAGATGTTAAGGTCTAGCCTCAGCACCAGTGCAGCTATAGCACAAACCCGAGTCAAGTTCGCGTCTCGTTTGGGGCTCTTGAGTGAAGGGAGAAAAACAATCCTGAAGCCACCACTGCTGTTCTCAACAACAAATAATATTTACCAACGACACCAGGCGTGGTGGCACCTTGCCCACAACTCCGACACCTCGGGAGCAGAGGCAGGAGGATCAAGGCCAACCTTGGCTACACAGCAAGATCAAGGCCAGCCTGGACTTGAAACTACGTCTTAAAAAAACAAATCAGCAGCTATGAAGATGACCCAGTGAACAAAGTGTTGTCACAGAACACGAGGACCAGAGTTTAGACATCCAGAACCCAAGTAAAGTCTGAGTGGGCGTGGCAGTCGGCTTGTAGTCCCGCCTTCCGCTAGGCAGAGGGGCGTTCCCAGAACCAAGTGATTAGCGAGACTAGCTAAGTTGGCAAGCTCTGAGTTCAATACCCAAAGTGGAAAGCAATTGAGGAAGACACCCAAAGTCAACCTCTGGCTTACACACGTGTGCACAAGCGTGCACACAAACATGCATGCACACCACCCGCACATACACAGACACATGCTCTCAAATGACCAAAGCATATTATACACAAGTTTGGAATTATCAAAACGTAATTTTTTTTTAACCAAAAGAGAACATCAACAACAAAACCAAATGCATAAACCATGAGCTTTCCTTGACTTAGTTTTAGAAAGGGGGGACTCACTCTTTTGTTGCTGTTGTTTTAAAATAGGGCCTCACTATGTGCCGCTGGATGTTCTAGAGCTTGTTATGTTCTAGAGCTTGCTAGAGAGCTGAGAATGACTTGGAAATCCTGATCCTCCTGCCGCCTCCACTTTCTGAATGCTGGGATCACAGTGAGTGGCACCACAGCTGGCTTCAACTAATCTGTGACGCAAAGCAATCGTGCATCTTTACAGAACAAGGTGGTCATCAACAGATGCATAATGATTAACTAGACCAGGGTGACTGGTGCATCTGTCATCCAAATATTTATCATTTATTTGTTTTGCGAGTGATGAAAACCCCATTAGCTATTTAGAAATATTCAGTTATGGTACCAGCATGGACAACAGTTACTCAGCTATGGTTACTCACCTTGGTCTAGCTGCACCTCTGTAGCTGTGAGTCCCCCCTCCACACCCCTCCCCTTCCTAAACTCTTGGGCCATGATTCAGACCAACCGTTCAGTTTCCACTACAGGTGGCAACGTTTCATATTTATCTTTCCGTGCCTGATCATTTGAGATATGCTTTTTAAAGCTACCAGCTTCAACTTTTACTTTAATTTCACTGCTCTGTGTGGAAGCTTTTATCCTCTTATTTTCATTTCCCCCAGTGATTTTAGTCTTTGATGACTGTCGTAAATGGACTTTGTGGTTGATTGTTCTCCCCATCTCCCTGCAAGTCAAGACGGGGCTGCAAGATCTGCTCCTGGGCCCTGGATGAGAGTGGGGACTTCCTGCTTTGGCCCTTAATCCTGTGTGTCTCCATGGCAGAATGCCCTTGTGGGTCCTAGGGACAGCTCTGTCTTTCATCCCAGCTGTCTTTATGGGATCCCCAAAGCGTCTAAGTTCTTTTTGTTCTAAAGCACAGACACAATTATAGAAGGGCTTTCTATGGCTTCTGTAGACCTGGTGCAGGAAGAATAAGCATATGAGCATCTTAAGACTAGGAAGTGGTGGGCTGGGCTCTCACTCAGTTGGGTTGCCATTCAGCTGGTAAAGGGCTTGCCTTTCAAACACAAGGACCTGAGGTTGATATCCCAGAACCCACGTTTTTTAAAAAGCTGGGTGGGATGGTGTGCGCTTGCAGTCCCCATCAACACTGGAAAGGCAGAGAGACAGTCAGATCCCTGGGGCTCGATGGCTAGCAGTCGGCTTGGTGAGTTCCAGGTCAGTGAGAGAGAGACCCTGTTATCAAATAAAGAGAGGAAGGAATGTAGTTAGGGGGGGGGTGAGTGAGAGAGTGAGAGAGAGAGAGAGAGAGAGAGAGAGAGAGAGAGAAGGGTAAAGAGTAAAGGCTCTTTCCACCAACCTGGAGATCACAACCTGAATTTTCTCCCCAGGATCCATGTTCGTTCTCTGACCTCTACATATAGATCATGGCATTCATTTGTGCCCCTCCCCCATTCCTCTATATATGTTAATAAATAAATAAAATATAATTTTAAAAATGGTGATTGGCACCCATACACATACATCTGTATACATGAACATGTATACACACGCAGAAAACAACAAAGGAATAAGCCTGTCTCTCTTCGACTGCTGAGGCATACCAGTTAGCTTCATATTGCTGTGAAAGAATGTCTAATAGCAATAGCATAAGGGATGAAAGATTATTTTGGCTTATGTTTTCAGCCCATCGTGGTAAGGAAGGCATGGTGGAACAGCTCAAGTCATGGCCGCATGAGTCTCGTGGAAGTTGTTTGCATCAGGGTGGATCAGGAAGCAGAAAGCAAGGCAGGACTAGGAACCAACTATGGCTTGAAAAGTCTAACTCCTGTTGGTCTTCTATTTCTACCAGCTAGCATCCACCCTTTAAAGGTACCCTACCTTCCAAAACAGTACCTGGAGGCCACAGTTGAAATCATGAATTTATGGAAGACATTTCAGACGCAAACCAAAATATCAAGTATGTGTGTTGGGCTTCAGGAGCACCTGGCTCATGTGGGCATGTATTGTCCTGCATGGTATCGGGACCCAATAGCTCTTCAAATGAAGATGCTTGTGTCCTCCAGAGAGGACTCTGATCCTCTCTAACCTGGGCTGGCTTACCAAACCCACAGCATCCCCTGCAGTGATTCTCCACTTCAGGACCTGTCACGCAAGCCAAAGCCACTGTGACAGCCAAACTCATCTTCATTTTACCTCCCTGTCTACACTGTACATGATTTAGACAATAAATATTCAATGAACGCCTGAGCAGATGAACATGTGAATGAATATGGACGAACAGTCTGAGTCAGAGAACAGTCATCATCACGAGGCAGGAGAGAGACTCATCTTGGAGGCAGTGACTTCAGCAGGTCGAGTGGGAGGACACAGGGCAGCTTCTATTCTGCTGCTGCTGTGAGACATAGCTACCCCGGGTGTCCTCAGAAGCTGGGGCTGGGTTTGTCTCTTCCAGTCTCCTAGAGCCTACTGTGCCAGCAGAGCGCGGCAAAGCAGTGTTTGAGGCTGCATTGATTTCTGATTCAATTTGCATGCTTAAAACAGTGCTAGCCAAGCATTAAGTTCTCGTGTATGACATCACTTTTTGGATACATTGTAAGTCAAATATACCATTTTGACTACAGCGCAGTAGCAGGAGGAAAAGTGAGGTAAAAATTCACACTGAAGTCCAGGAACTAAAAGGCTCAGAGCATGGCAAGTGATGCTTCAGAAAGGGCCAGCAGGGGTTGATCTGGGGGTGGGGAGGAGACTGGGCAGGAATATGAAAGCCCTGCAGGTAAGAACAAGATTAATGATTACTGCCTATTGTTTTGCAAATCTCTGCCAGGCTTTTGTCTTTTGCAATAATAATAATCTTCACAATAGAGACTTAAGGATTCCAAACCTTGAGACAGGGTTTCACATAGCTGACATTGGCCTCAATCTATATAGCTGAGGATGACCTTGAACTTCTCCATCCTTCTGCCATTTCCTAAATGCTGGGATGACAGACACCGCCACACCGAGTTTATGAGGAACTGGGCTTTGAACCCAGGGCTTACAGTTCATGCTAGGCAAGCACTCTACCAACCAGGCCACATCCCTAACCAATAAGCCGCTTATTTTACATCCACAACTGTGAATTGAGGTGGACTCTGAACACAGACCTTTATAGTGAGGTAGGTTTGGCTCAGAACCCCAGGAAGAGTAGCCCAGAGCTTATTCTGGTCTCTCAGGGTCAGCCCAAAGCTATTCAACAGCTGGGACCCAAAACAAAAAGGAGAGAGAGAGAGAGAGAGAGAGAGAGAGAGAGAGAGAGAGAGAGAGAGAGAGAGAATAAACACCTGTGGGATGCAGAAGAGAAGGCTGCTCACTCTGACCAGGGCTAGCATTTGATACAGACAGCGTGGCTTTGAGGAGGCATCAAAAGGTTACTACCTGTGATACAAATCCAGTTAATATTTTTATCTGCTTCTCCCAATTACACCTCCCATTTCAGTATGTCATGATTGATACAGACTCTCAACTTGACAGGATCTCAGAAGACCCAGGAGACCAACCTCTGGGCAGATTTGTAAGGAAGTTACTAGATTGGGTTCATGAGGGTGGAGAGACCAGCATCACTGTGAACAGCACCATTCCCTGGGCTGGCATTCCCTGCCTGAAAGAAAAGGTTCTCCTTTTCTTTCCCAGCTGAATAATGGCGTGCCTCTTTCTGCTTCCTGACTGATTGTTGATGGGGTACCCTCAGCCACCTTATGCTTCTGCCACCATGCCTTCCCCACCGCAACAGACTGTACCCTTCTTAAACTGTGACCCAGAACAAACTCTTCTTTTTTTGGTTGCTTTTGTCTGGTATTTTGTCACAGTGATGAAGAAGGTAATTAGTCGAATATGCTATCATAGACTTCTCTACTTCTTCCTGAACCAGTCTCCCCAAAAAGAGATAGAAATGTCCTGTTCTTCCTAAGGATGCTGAGGACTTCTCAATATAGGGGCTATGTACCAAAAGGTTTTGCTTAAACTTCTTGGTTTAAAAAAACTAACACATTAAAGGATAATTATTTCCTTATGCTGGACAGTTTTCTGTCAACTTGACACAAACTAAAGTCATTTGAGAGGAAGGAACCTCAATTAAGAAAACGCCTCTATAAGACTGGGCTATGGGCAAACCTGTAGGGTATTTTATTAATTGGTGATTGATGGGGAAGGGTTCAGCCCATTGTGGGTGCCATCCCTGGACTGGTGGTCCTGGATTGCTATGGGATAATGTTCTTGTACATTATAGATTTGTCACTAGTTTTAGTTTAAGAAAATGCTGATTGGCCAGTAGCCAGGAAGGAAGTATACATGGGACAACCAGACTAGGAGAATTCTGGGAAGAGGAAAGGCAGAGAAACAGTCGCAAGTCAGATGCAAGATGAGAATGCCTCACTGAGAAAAGGTACCAAGCCACGTGGTTAAACATAGATAAGAATTATGTGTTAATTTAAATTGTAAAAGATAATTAACAATAAGTCTGAGCTAATAGGCCAATCAGGTTATAATTAATAGAAGCCTCTGTGTTTCTTTGGGACCAGGTGGGACAGAAACTTCCATCTACACCTGGTTCTTTAAGTGATCCTCCTGGCTCAGCCTTCTGGGTGGATTGAACTATAGGCATCTGCCAACATGCCTGAGAAGACTGATATTTTAATTAAGAAAGACATTGGTGGATTTGAGAACGGGCAGATCATGACTGTAAGCATTGTCCAGAGTGACAGGCCTGGATCCAGAAGAATGTGCCTTTGGTTACGTCGATTTTCTATCACGGCCTTGAACACACAGTATAGAGAACAGGGGATCCAGAAGAATTCTTTGGTGATTTTTCTTAAGGACAGACATGGCACTGGTATTTCACCTCTGCATTCCAAGAGCTGAGCACATGGGCACACAGCAAATAGCATACACCTACACTCAGCAGATGTTTGTTAAAGACGTGCTTGATTTCACAAGAGGAGTAATGAAGCACTAGATTGGGAAGAAAACATTCTAGCTTGGTTTCTAAACTCTTAGAAACGGGTTGCATGAGCTGTGCTCTGAAGCTGTTGATGTCATCTGACATGCCGATTGTGCGTGTTGTGTGATGCAGAACTTGGTTATGACACAGCTTCTTTTACTTGACGGGTCCTACACGTATGTGCCTGTTTGATTGTTGTCATTCTCCCACCCTGAGCTCCATGGGGAAAGTGTCTTTGTTTTGTTCACTGCTGGATAGCCAGGCTGACATATCACCCCATACCCAGGAGATGTTCTTCAAATGTTCACCAATGAATGAGATGAATGCATCTTAGTAATTGCGCCTAATCTTCTTGTATATCTCAAAAATGTTTGTTGTGAAGCTAAATGTTAGATTAATAACAAGAGAATGTTAGTAGCAGAGTCTAACAAAATGAGGGACTGAAGTGATGTCTCAGTGTTAAGAGTACTTACTGCTCTTGTGACTCAGGTCAGTTCCCAGCATCCACATCTGCCATCTCACAGCTGCTTGTAACTCCAGCTCTAGGTATCTGACATCTTCTGACTCTTTGAGTACATAAACATACATATAATTAAAAAATAATTTATTTATTCTTATTTTATTTGCATTGGTGTTTTGCCTGCATGTATGTCTGTGTGTGGGTGTCAGATCTTGGAGATAGCTGCCATGTGGGTGCTGGAAATTGAACCCGGGTCCTCTAGAAGAGCAGTCAGTATTCTTGACCGCCGCAATCTCTCCAACCCTCTAGACATAAATTCTTAAAGTATTTTATAAGAAAAAAAATGAGCCAGGCAGTGGTGGCTTTAATCCCAGCACTAGAGAGGCAGAGGCAGGTGGATCTCTGGGAGTTCCAGACCAACCTGATCTACAAAGCTAGTTCCAAGATAGTCAAAGATACACAGAAAACCCTTGTCTCAAAAAGCCAAAGGGCAGTGTGGCGGTTTCTCAGAAAATTTGGGATCAACCTACCCATGGACCCAGCAATACCACTCTTGGGAATATACCCAAGAGAGGCCTTATCACACAACAAAAATATATGCTCTACTTTGTTCATAGCAGCATTGTTTGTAATAGCCAGAACCTGGAAACAACCTAGATGCCCTTCAATTGAAGAATGGATGAAGAAAGTATGGAATATATACATATTAGAGTACTATTCAGCAGTAAAAAACAAGGACTTCTTGAAGTTTGCAGGCAAATGGATGGAAATAGAAAACACTATCCTGAGTGAGGTAAGCCAGACCCAAAAAGAGGAACATGGGATGTTCTCACTCATATTTGGTTTCTAGCCATAAATAAAGGACATTGAGCCTATAATTCGGGTTCTTAGAGAAGCTAAATAAGAAGGAGAACCCAAAGAAAAACATATAGGCATCCTCCTGAATATTAACCTTCATCAGGCGATGAAAGGAGACAGAGACAGAGACCCACATTGGAGCACCGGACTGAAATCTCAAGGTCCAAATCAGGAGCAGAAGGAGAGCGAACATGAGCAAGGAACTCAGGACCGCGAGGGGTGCACCCACACACTGAGACAATGGAGATGCTCTATCGGGAACTCACCAAGGCCAGCTGACCTGGGTCTGAAAAAGCCTGGGTTAAAACCGGCCTCACTGAACATAGCGGACAATGAGGACTACTGAGACATCAAGAACAATGGCAATGGGTCTTTGATCCTACTGCATGTAGTGGCTTTGTGGGAGCCTAGGCAGTTTGGATGCTCACCTTACGAGACCTGGACGGAGGAGGGTTTTCCTCGGACTTCCCACGGGACGGAGAGCCCTGATTGCTCTTTGGGCTGACGAGGGAGGGGGAATGGATTGGGGGAGGGGGAGGGAAAGGGGAGGCGGAGGTGGGGAAGAGACTGAAATATTTAATAAATAAATAAAGAAAGAAAGAAAAAAAAGGTCATATCACCTTCAAATTAAAAAAAAAAAAGCCAAAGGGGAGGGGGAGGAAAAATGAGTAATAAGAATAGCTACAATAACTGCTAAATTTGTGGTAATGGTGAGCATTTTATGTAATGTTAGAAAATTTTCAACCTGAATAGTCTTAACATACCAAATAATGAGTGCATTATGACACCTTAACATAAGTATATCATGTGCTTTGCTTACATTCACCCCTGTTACTCTTTCTTACTCCCCTTTTCCCTTTACCTATTCTTCTTTCTCCCCACTAAATGGTCTTCCATCTACATTCATGACATATAAACACATGAATAGGGCTGAAGAGATGGCTCAGCGGTTAAGGGCATTCATTGCCTGCTCTTCCAAAGGTCCTGAGTTCAATTCCCAGCAACCACATGGTGGCCCACAACCATCTGTAATGAGGTCTGGTGCCCTCTTCTGACCTGCAGGCATACACATAGACAGACTATTGTATACATAATAAATAAATATTTAAAAAAACCACATGAATAGATTCTGCATGTTAGAGAAAACATAGCATTTATCATTCTGAGTCGGGCATAATACACTTGGCATAATGATCTCCAGTTCCATTAATTTATCCTAAAGATGTCATGATTTGGGTTTTATATGAATTATTTATATGTATATATATAATATATATAAAATATGTATATATATCATGAAACTTTGGTTCTATCTATCTATCTATCTATCTATCTATCCTTCTCATTTTATTTTTTTTTTATTTTTATTTTTTTAAAATATTTATTTATTTTTTATTTATTTTTTTTTCTGTCTATATGCCTGAAGGCCAGAAGAGGGTGCCAGACCTCTTTACAGAGGGTTGTGAGCCACCATGTGGTTGCTGAGAATTGAACTCAGGACCTTTGGAAGAGCAGGCAATGCTCTTAACCATTGAGCCATCTCTCCAGCCCCTCCTTCTCATTTTATTTATCCAATCTTCCATTCATAGAACTTGTCTTAGTTCCCTTTCTACTGCTGTGATAAAACACCATGACCAAAGGCAGCTTAGGGAAGAGAATGTCTGTTTTGCCTGATGATTCCAGTGGGATATGAGTCCACGATGGCAGAGCAGAGGCAGGACACTGAACATTAGGCATGACAGAAGGAGCAGGAAGCTGAGAGCTCACGTCTTGAACCACAAAGCAAAAAACATGAACTAAAAGTCGGGCGAGACGTTAAGTACTCATAGCCTTCCTCCAGTGACATACTTCCTCCAGTAAGTCTGCAAGTCCCCATGTCGCCAAACAGGGGACGAAGTGTTCAAGTACTGGAGTCTGTGGGGGATATTCTCACTCAAACCACTACAGAATCTCTGCTGGTTCCCCAAATGGCCTTTGAGTTTCATTTCTGGGGAGCAACTGGCATGTAGGGTCACGTCAATCAAGCTGTTGGACCTCTTTTCCTTACCTCTTCTTTTATACACACATGTGGACTTGGCCATGACATTTAGGTTGCTTTTGCTATTTGAGATTTAAATTTTAGACAGTTCCAGGTTGATCTCAAACTTGTTATGTAGATGGCCTTGAATTTCTGATCCTTCGCCTCCTCAGTGGTGGGATTACAGGTGTGTACCACCATGCCTGGTTTATGCCGTACTAGGGATCAAAATTAGGGTTTCCTGTGTGCTAGGCAAGCACTGTACTAACTGAACTATGCCCTCCGCTCCTGCTTGGGTTTCATTCATTGTTTATGGTAACGAAAGCCTGGTTTTCTCCAGGACCCTTGCTCACCTCACCTTCACCTCAGACCCAGGTTCTATAGCATCAACGTTACCACTGTTCTAAAGAGCGTGATGGGGACAGCATGGCTTCGTTTTCCCTGTGACTTTTGTACCCCTGCACCTGCACTGAGTTATTGTTTCAGAGCCACGCCAAGCCAGTGGCAACAAGACTGGGCATTTGTGGGCAAGCACTTGAGGATGAAAACCTTCTTTCTTGCTGGCTTTCAAAATGAAGAGAAAGATGAAAGAAACAGTTAAATCGAGACCAACGGTATCATATTTCCCTGTAAGTTCAGATCATTCACATGCTTTTCATCTGCATGAATTCTTAGCCTATTATTTTCAGAACTATACACACAGACACAGTAACATCACAAGTAAACAGCCTCATGTGCCAATATGGGCATCAGGGTTTATTTAAAAAGTCATGCCTCTTGTCCAGGGAGGATATGTTCAAGACTTCCAGTGAATGCCTAAAGAAGAAAGAGACTTCTATGCCTCATGTCTGTAATCCCAGAGCTAGGGAGGCAGAGGCAGGAGGATCAGGATTTTAAGACCATAGTTGGCAAAATAGTGAGTTCAAGACCAGCCTGTCTACATGAGAGTTTTGTCTCAAAAACTAAAGCTAAAAAGAAACAGAGAGTGAGAAAGAGTCAGGGGAGGTGGAGAAAGAACACCAAATCTTACTGTCTGAGGCCTTGCTCATCCTCTCTAAGCACTTACTACATACACTCTGTGACATCATTCTACAGTCTGAAGACTGAGGGGTTTTCAACATTTTTGTATGCTGTCCCTATGCTGGGCCCTTGTTGAGGAAGGTGGGCATCCTAGTAAGCCTTAACTGTCAGCTTGGCACCGACTAGAATCATCTGAGGGAAGAGTCCCAACTCAGGTATTGTCTTGATTGGACTGGCCTCTGAGAAGTCTATGGAGAAATGTCTTATTGTTGGCTGCTGTAGGCAGACCCAGCTCAGTATGGGTGATACTCTTCCTGGGTAGGTGGTCCTGGGCTGTTTGGGGAAGCCAGCTAAGCAGGGGCCCACATGAGCCATCAAGCAACATTTCCCCCTGGTTTCTGCTGTACATCCTGGTCTGGGAGTTCCCCCAGTTAGAGGCAATGCCTCCTAGAATAGCAAGCGGCCTGTCTCCAAGTTCCTGCTTGACTTCCCTCTATGATGGACTGTGACCAGGAAGAGTAAGCTAGTAAACCCTCCTTTTTCTTAGGAAAGTTTCATCACAGCAACAGAAATAAAACTGGAAGGAAGACAGGAAAACTAGAAGGAAGATGGGTCCTGCCCTGGGACCATGGAGTCACTATGGGTCTATTCTCAACATCAGTTTCTCAACTTTAAAAGACTAGAATTAGCCTGTGTCCTAGAGCATAGAAGAACAATTCACCTTCTGAAAGACTCTTTTGCATAATATTGAAATCCTTAATGTTTAGCTTCCCTTTCTCCTGACAACTTCCTTAAACGTGTTTATACATGGCTTTCATGCTTCCTGTAAATATCACCTGGGTGCAGTAATCTCATTCAGCATAATTTCCATGTGAGCGGGTAACACGTGATGAGAACACACACTCTCTGCCTTCTCCCAGCACATAACAGGAGTGGGATTCTGATGCATAAAGTTCCAATGGAATACTGCCTATGACTCCATTAGACTTTTAAAAATTACCTTTATTTATTTTTGTTGGGGGTGAGCATCCCATGTATACCACAGCATGTGTGTGGAGGTCAGAGGACAACTTTCAGGAATCGCAATGTGGGTCCTAGGAATCAAGCTTAAGTCATCAGACTGGGTAGCAAGTGCCTTAACTCACTGAGCCGTCCTGTTGGCTCTGTTGTGTTGAAGTGGGGAGACGCTCACTCTATAGCCAGGTTGACCTTGAACTCAAGGAATACTCCTCTCACAGCCTCCCAAGTCCTGTGACTTGGGCTTATAGGTGTGAGCCACTTTGACTAGTTTTTGATTCTATTTTTAAAAATTATTGATGATGAGGTAGTGAAATGGCCCTTTCTGTGTACCCCTGGTGACCTGAGTTCAATCCCCAACACTCGTAAGAGTGGAAGGGGAGAATCCATTCTACAAAACTGCCCTTCATGTTGAGATACCCACCTCGTACATATCCCACATCATGCACATGAGCACAACAATAATACAAGTTTTAAAATTGAAAAATTAGGACTTTCAGTTCAGAAGGAAGAAAGCCTATGCTCTTCCACAATAGGAACAAAAAGAATAATATCAGAGTTGGTAAATATGCATGAGATCTCACAGGAAAATGAAACCAAGGGGCTGAAGAGCTGGCTCAGTTGCTAGAAGCACTCCCTGGTCTTCCAGAGGACCAGCATCTTCATTGGGTGGCTCACAGCGCTGCCATTTTCTTCTTCCTCATAAGCACATAAGCATTTTCTAATCATAGATTTGGCTGGTGCTTCTGATCTGTTCTTCAGTGCTCCTGAGTACTGTTTTGTTTTTCTTAAATGTACATCTTGACATTATCTATTGTGAGATTTTTTTTCCCTCCACTGGGGTCAGACAGATAAAAAATTTTTGCTTTCCATTTTTATTCTTTAAACAAGAACACTAAGACATGTTCTGATTTTAAAAAAAATGTTAAAGTGTTAGCTTGTTTTCGTTTTATAGTTACGGCTGTTTGATTGGAGTGTGTGGGCTGATTTTGAAGTTGTACATCCCAGTTAGGTTTTGCTGCAAAGGGGCTGATTTGGCTCTAGCAGACAAAGGTTTATTTCGGAGAGTTTATTTGACAAGACAAAAGAAGATGGTTGATGCTTCTTATATATGTAACGTTGAAAGCTAAAGCTTCCAACTGAAATAAAAGGAAAAAAAAACTGAATTTGGGGAAAGAAAAAAAATACCATGAAAGCATTAAGGGTCTGAAAAGGCAGTCAGAAAGCCCAAGGTCAACCGTCAGCAGAAACAGAAAGGCTTGAAGTTGCTATCTAGAGTTGCACCTCTGAGCTAAGGTCATTACCCACTTTAGAGCCTGAAAATATGGGCGAAGCGACCTGGGGTGGGAGCAGAAAGGGCATGGCTGGCCCAGGATGGGAGACCTCATGAGAGATTTACTCAGGTCAATACTGGGCCCCCTGTCTGGCTCAACCCCAGGAAACTCCAGAGAGCTTCCTGAGAGTTAGCCAAGCAGAGAGGGAGGAAGGTTGTTTAGGAACCTGTGGGTACAAACGGTCACAGTCAGGTTTGATCCCCTCCCGAAGGAGATTGTCTCATCTCCAAGAAACCTTTCAAGAGCAACTAACCCTGATCTTATATGTACACTACCAGAAAACAGTAAAAGAAGAAACACACACTAAACCGTTTACAAGTCAAGCACAGTCTTGATACGGAGACCAGATAAGAACACTTCAGAAAACTAATCTGTCTTGCCAACATAGGTGCAAAAATATTAAAAAACTCAGATCTGAAGTCATCAATAGAAGGAAATATATGTCATTACCAAGTGTCCTAAGAGTAGGTTTAGCGTGACAGAGTCAATGAACCACACTCATCACATAAACACAGGAAATGAGAGAAAAACGACATGATCGCTCTAGCTGACTTATAAAGAGCATTTGCTAGAGTTCGGCATGTGCACTACTTACGGTTCTTGTTGCTGAGACAGAGTTCCTTACAAAAAAGCAACTTAAGGGAAGAAGGGCTTATTTTCATTCCCAGTTCAGAAAACCACATCCATTGTGACAGGGAGGTCATGGCCATAGCAGCTCCTTGACGCATAGTGCTCACAGGAAGAGGAGCAAAGGAAGCTGATGCTTTGTTGGGCTTCTCCTTTATTTTCTTTAAAAAATTGTGTGTGTGTGTGTGTGCATGTGTGTGTGTGTATGTGTGCATGCACACACATGTGCATGTTGGCATGTATGAGGCCAGAAGTCAATCTCAGGTGTTGTTCCTCAGGAACTGTCTAACTCCTGTGTTTATTTACATGTATTTATTTATTGGTGCACCTGTGTATGTGTGTGGATGGGCATATGCATGTGTGTTTTGGGGGAGTATGTGTATGTGCCTGTGCCCGAGTGGAGCCAGAGAAGAATATTTGAGTGTCCTACTCTGTTACTCTCCACCTTAATCCCTTGAGACAGGGTTTCAGTGAACTTGGAGCTAGGCTGCCAGGCCATGAGTCCTTGCCGTTCGTCTGTCTCCACCCTCCACAGTGCCAGGGTTTCAGGTGTATACAGCCACACCTCAGTTTCTTAATATGGGTGCCAGAGATTCAAATGCAGGTTCTCATGCTTACACAGCAAGCTTTCTTAACCTAAGGCAGTGGTTTTCAGCATGCCTAACGCTGCAGCCCTTTAATACAGTTCTTCGTGTTGTGGTGAACTCCAACCATAAGATTATTTTTGTTGCTACTTCATAACTGTAATTTTGCTACTGTTATGAATCATAAATATCTGTGCTTTTGGTGTTAGGCACCCCTTCTGAAAGGGTTGTTCAAGCCTGAAGGGGGCCATGACCCACAAGTTAAGAACCACTGCTCTAAGCTAACAACTAAGAATCCAACCATCACACACGCACACACTTCTTCGTTTTTAACAAAACACAAATAACACCTCTTAACGATCTCAAAATGGATAAGAGCATCCCTGGTCTACTAAATGATGTCTGTCAAACACCAATAGATAACATCATTCTCTCTAGGGAGAGAAGTCCAGAGTTTGACTCAGAGATGAAAACAACAATGTAAGCTAATACCACCATTTCAGTCCAATTTTATACAAGAGGTGCAAGATAGTGAAGTAATAAAAAATAAAATTATAAGCATTTTTAAGACTAAGTAGCTGTGCAATAGTGGCACAGACCTTTAATCCCTCTGGGAGGCAGAGGCAGGCAGATCTCTGTGAGTTCAAGGCCAGCCTGGTCTACAGAGTGAGTTCCAGGACAGTCAGCTATGCAGAGAAACCCTGTCTCAAAAAAACAGAACAAAAAACAAGAAAGAAAGAAAAAGCAAATAAAACTATTATTTATAGATTATTGTACACATGGAAAAACAGCAACCGCACATAAATTACTAGAATCAATACATGAGAATTTTACTGGATACAAGATGAATGTGCTAAAACTCACAAGTCCGTACTTAAAGAACAAAGAATAAACATTGTAAAAGATATGCCATTGAAGTAGCATCAGAAAAAAATGTCACATAGCCAGAAAGAAACCTAATAAAAGAACTCTATGGGGAAAACTGTAAAAATTCATCGTGAGACTCCAGACCTAGAGAGATGAAAATCTAAAGAATGTTCTTGAGTTTGTAGAATTGGTCACATTTTATGGACCCTTTCTAGGTTAAGGCAGCAATTGCAGCAACCCCAGTGCTCAGTACTTTCCAAACAGTGAGCAATGCCAACGAGCCTCAGCCACACTTTCTGTGTTCACTTAGTGGAATGGTATGCATGGTTCCTAGAACATACATGGGACTGCTAAGGGCTACAAGCAGCCAAAGTATCTTAGAATGGTTTTTGTTAAACATCACAGGTTTGGTGCACAGTGGAAGTGTGTCTGCTTAATATGCATGGGTCTCTGGTCTCAACCTGAAAAAACACTCACAGAATTAGTTCACATTATACAGTTTTGTAATTACAGTGTGCTGGTGATAGACAGCTGAACCAAAGGGATACAAACGAAAACCTTGATGAAGTCACATGCACATGATAGGATATATGGCTGTTTGAAAATGAACATCAGGTTAGTGGAACAGCAATGGATGTGTGTGTGTGTGTGTGTGTGTGTGTGTGTGTGTAAACATGCCTGTGGACCATAAGGTATCTTTCCTTAACTGTTCTTTAGTTATTTTATTTCGTATCTTTTCAACAAGACTTCTCAGTGAACCTGACGCTTGTCAGTTCTTCTAAGCCGACTGGCCAATGAGCTTCAGGAATCAGCCTTCACCCTGATCCAGCAAAGCTAAAGTCATCAGCATGCATTGTCACACCCAGATTTATTTGTAAATTTTAATTTATTTTAGTATGCATTAATGTTTTGCCTGCATGTGTATACATGCACCACATGAATGCCTGGTGCTCATAGAGGTCAGAAGTGGGCATTGGATGCCCTGGAACTGGAGCTGCAGATGGCAGATGATTGTGAGCCATGATGTCAGTGAAGGGAATTGAACCTGGGTCCTCGTCAAGAGTAACATAGCAAGTACAAGTACTCCTTTGAGCATCTCTCCAGCCCCCTACTTAGCCTTCTCATCTTGGGCTCTGGGTTTCCTAACTGACATCCTCACACTTGTACAGAAGGCACTTTACTAGCTGAGCCACCTTTCCAACCCGGATCTTTTTTTTTTTTTTCTTCCAGGCTAGCTTTGGACTTACTAGGTAGCTGAGGATAACCTACAACTTTTGGCTCTCCTTGCCCCCACCTTCTGAATGCTGGCTTTACAGGTATGCACCACCACAATCAGTTTTTTGTTTTTTTTTTTTTTCTTTTTCCTTTGAGTCAGAGCTTCTCTGTAGCTTTGGAGCCTTTCCTAGAGCTAGCTCTTGTAGACCAGACTGGCCCCGAACTCACAGAGATCCAGCTGCCTCTGCCTCCCGAGTGCTAGGATTAAAGGCATGTGCCACCACCGCTGGCCACCATGTCCAGTTTTATGTGGTGCTGGGGACCAAATTCAGTGCTTTGTGTATGCTAGGCAAGCACTCTACCAGCTTAACTATGTCACCCAGCCTGGCAATAAATTAAAAAAAAAAATGAAACAAAAGGGTCAGAAATTAGAACAAGGTATAAGAAATAAGACATGAACGAGAGTGAGAAAGTGGCCACAGGAAGTGGTCCGAAACACTGGGTTTCAAAGCCCCTCCCCCCCAGTGACTTACTTCCTCCAACAAGGCCAAACCTACTCCAACAAAGCCACACCTCCTAATAGTGCCACTCCTTTGGGGGCCATTTTCTTTCAAATCACCACATTCCTCATACCCTATGCATTTTTTCTTGTATGTTAGTTAGCTGATTGATGACTGATAGTCCCTATGTAGCTTCAGAATGGGGGCTGGTTACTGGAAAGACCAAGGCAGGATTAGAAGGCTGAACTTTGAACCCTTTCTGGTAGTCTTCAGGGAGAGATGAGTGGATAGAAGCTAGAACGTCAATGGATAATGACTTAATCAATCATGCATAGTTAATAAAGCTTCTAGAAAAGCTCAATAGGCCTGGGTTCTGAGAGCTTCTTGAAGTCAAAGCGCACACAGAGGGAAGCAAGGTCCTCAGTCCTCCCAAGTGCCCCACCCTGTGCTGCTTCTTATTTCTGTCCTCTGTTTAGTTTTTGTTTGTTTGTTTCCTTTCCTGTCTTGTGACATGCTTGTGGAGGTCAGATAACTATTTTGAAGAGTTGGTTCTTTGGTTCTTCACTCCCACTATGTAGATCCTGGGAATCAAGCTCAGGCCACCAAGCTTGAAGGCAGGTATCTTTACTCTCTAAGCCAACTTGCCATGCTATGCAACAAACCAGTGAGCCACTGTGGCAAATTAGTCAATCCCAAGCTTGGGCAGAAGTAGTGCAGGTGAAAGAACCTAAGGCTGACAATGATCATCAGAGTGGATAGACTGAGGAGGCTCAGGATCATTGTTGGGTGTGTATGTGGAGGGGGGGAAGTCCCCATTCTACTGGGCGTGAGTGAGAAGGAAATACGGAACACACAAGCAACAAACCGGCTTAGGAGTTTAATAAACTCCTGGAGTACATATAGGCCTGGGAATCGGTGAGGTGTGTGTGTGTGTGGGGGGGGTGCGACCAGCTTTTAAAAGCTGCCTAGCGCATGCGCACAGGGAATTTGGTGTGACTACGTCATATGCAGATGACGCAAATGACAGGTTCACACATGCACACAAGGGTTTAGCTGAGTCATACGTGGATGGAACCACACGTGCGCACGTGGGTCACACGGGGCCCTTTAACATTTAGGCATCTCCGTGCTGGAGGGCCTGTCTGCACGTGCTCGCCTTTAGAACACGGAAGTGCAGCCTTATCTGTGGCTGAATAATTATATCTTCCTCCTCCTCCTCATTNCCCCCCCCCCCCCCCGTCTCTCTCACAGATCATGTTCTCTTATTTGTTTGGTACGGTGGTCACAAGGGGGTAGATGCAGCACCATTGGTTGAATTGCATATAGAATTATTCTATGTATGTTTTGATCGTCAGCATCACAAATATTATGAGAGATAACTATATTCTCGTGGTTAAGATGAACAAAAACAATGACTAGGGAGGTAGCTCTTTCAGTGAAGTACTGCCTGTGTGAGCATAAGGGCCTGCATTTGGTCAGCAGGACTCATGACAAAAAACCAGACAGGTGGTAACATCTATAATTCCGACGCAGGGGAGGCAGGGACAGACGGGTGCTGAAGCTCACTGATCAGCCAGCCTGATCTACCTGGAGAGCTTCAAGCCAATGAGAGACCTAGAGGCTAACCTCATCTAGACAGTCCATCAGAGGTATGCCTAGAGGCTTGTTGGCTATGTGTTCCAGATGCTGTCAAGTTGACAGGATCCTACCTGTCCACCCATAGTTCCCACCAACGTATTTGAAAATGGCCTTGATTTATGAACTTCTTTTTGTTCTGCAACTGTCCAAACTTCATGAAACTATTACTACACTGGGAAATGGCATTTGAAACAACCCGAATCTGTGTTTCCAGGCTTCAGTCACTCATATTTGACTCCGAAATAAACTATTCTTTATTCTCCCCCCCCACCCCCGGTGAGAGGAGAGCTGTTTCTGTGTTCTGTGTCTACATTAGACTATGACCTGAAAGGCTGAGGACAACCTCCACTCGAAGCTCTGCAATTTAGCATTGCAGGCTTGCTGTTGAGCAAGTCACTTGACCTTCAGAGTTCTTACATTTCTTTCTTCCTTTCTTTAAAAAAAAATCCATTGATTGGTTGTTTCAGAAAATATGAAGTCCCTTCCAGTTTAAGGACTTTTGATTGCATAACACTGTTCACTTTTCTACCTTCCCTGTGAAGAGGGCATCTCAGAGGCTTAAGAGGTTTAGTGGAAAGTAATTCAGGGACCATGCTGTCTAAAGCCTCTATTATCCCGATTCCACGAACTGTATAAAAATACAGCAGTGAAAAACCAGTACCTAGGAGGCCTATAAAACAATACTTTTCACTTTCTAAAGAGTACTTATTCAAGGAGAATAATGCATCCTAATTGCTGTTGGGCTGGAGTTTTGCAGAGTTTCAGGTCTTCTGGTGATCAGTTAGATGTTTTAGAAATGGTGTTAATATTTAGGATCCACAATCCACAGCAAATGGAAGGGGGTGCCTTGGAACTTCTTCCGCACTGACTGGGTCATTTTCATTTTCCTTCTTGGGCTACCAGGAAATATTCTTGGTTTCTAGGGCTTATTCATGGGGCATTTATCTTCTCATTCTATATGAGGCAAATTCCTCCTTTCTTGTAATTTTAGCTGCCTGTTTTATTTTTATATAAGATTTTTAAATTCTGTGTGTATGTGGGGGGGGGCAGGTTGTGTATGTAAGTTCAGGGGTCAGTGGAGGCCAGAAGAGGGTGTCAGAACCCTGGGGGCTGACTTACAGGTGATAAGGAGCCAATAATTAGAAATGAACTCAGATCCTTTGCAAAAAGCAGCAGGCACTCTCAACTCCTGAGCCATCTCTCCAGCCCCATAGTTACCTTCCATATACTGAACCCTCTTGTCTTTATTTCTCAGTGTCCCTTTGAGTTCTGAACTTAATATAGCTAGCAATTTACTGAAGTTTTTGGTATTTCTCTCTCAACTGTTTTCTTTCAAAAGGGTCTCATATATCTCATGGTAGCTCGGGACTCATTATGTAGCTGATGATGACTTTGAACTTCTTTTTTCTTGGCCTTTTCGAGACAGGGTTTCTCTGTGTAACACCCTGGCTGTCCTGGAGCTTGCTTTGAAGACCAGGATGGCCTTAAACTCACAGAGATCCACCTGCCTTTGCCTCCTGAGTCCTGGGATTAAAGGTGTATGTCTCTACACTCAGGGATCAAATTAGGGCTTCGTGTTTGCTAAGTGAGCACTCTACTGAAGCTGCACCCCCAGCCCCTTGACATGCCTCAAATTCAACGTTATCTTCTCCCACATGTCTACATCTTTCAATTCTGTATCTTGGTGATTAAGATAATTGGTTGTCAGAAGAACTACAGTGATCCAGGCTGACTGATACCAAGGATTTTGTGTTAGCTTTAAAGTCAGCCAAGGAGGTCAAGTCACAAAGAACGAAACACATTGAGAATATTCACAGTCAGTGCTGGGAAACCAAGTCCTACCATCAGATGGACTGATGGTCAAGGGGATGGACTGAAATTGGGAAATAAAGTCAAGAGTCAGATCCGCGGTGAAAGGAACAAAGGAGGTGAAGAAGCAAGAGCACCCACCAGTGTTGAGCACCTTGAAACTGCTGCAAATATCGGCACTAGGAT
Organism: Alexandromys fortis; assembly: GCF_014885135.2. NCBI lineage: Eukaryota > Metazoa > Chordata > Mammalia > Rodentia > Cricetidae > Alexandromys > Alexandromys fortis. The sequence continues at coordinate 26,650,738 of NW_026067924.1, read as the reverse complement.
GGCCCCACACCGTCCCTTCCCTCTCCAAGTTTGGCACATGCTGGTGATTTTTCCTGAAATGGCCACGGTTTCTCTCTGCTGGGACATTTCTTATCACCATTTGAGACTAAGCTGGAAGTTTGTTGTGTGAAACCTTCCCCCAATAGACAGAGTTACTATCCTTATTCTCCATCCCTCTCTTACAAGACTTTCTCTACAGTCTTTCCATTTTTGGCATCTGCTTACTTCTTTTCTTTTATTCAAGTTTCATTTTAATAGAAGTAACATATAAAAATAGTTTGATGTTAAGTAGTAGCTTCTAGTTTCCAAAACTAGCAAATTGGATTCTTTAGATAATCTTCTCAGCTAAAAACAATGGGGAAAGTTATGTAAGATAATTTGACACATTAAACTTTCTTTTTTTAATATCAAGAATCTGCAGAGCTGGAGGTGTAGTTCAATTAGCAGAGTGTTTCCCTAGCATTCATGAGGCTGAGGATTTGGTCCCCAGAACCAAATAAATAGTACAAAGGCCTGTAATCTCAATGCTCATGAGGTGGAAGCAGAAGGGTCAGAAATTTAGGGCTATCTTCAGCTGTATATCAGGTTTGAGGTTAGTCTAGGATATTTGAAATCATGTCTCAAACAAAAAGGTATCATGAATCTAAAATTACAGTAGAAACTGCAAATGAGTTTAAGAAAGTTGTTTGCAAGGTTTATAAGCATACATGTACATTTGATAAAATAAATATGCATATATTATACATGATCATCCATGGGGCTAATATCTTGATAGCATTTTCTATGCCTGCAAAATTGAGTGGTGGGTATATGTCCTCCTTAAACAAGAGAGACAGAAACCATGCCCAGTATCCAAAAACTTAAAGGAGATAGTCCTCATTGGAATGCCTCAGTGAAAATCACACTCAGGATTAAGTAAACCATATCTCAACTCAGTCTCCACTCCAATCAAGAGAGATTATCGGTGTGGGATTCCCTTCTGTATGCTGTGGATATGCTTTCTTACCATTGGTTAATAAAGAAGTTGCTTTGGGCCTATGACATGACAGAATAAAGCTTGGCGGGAAATCTGAACAGAGATATAGAGAGAAAGTATGTGGAGTCAAAGTGACACCATGTAGCTGCCGAAGGAGACAGATGCCAGAACATTAACCAGTAAGCCACATCATTGTGGCGATACACAGAATAATAGAAATGGGTTAATTTCAGAGGTAAGAGTTAGCTTATAAGAAGCCTAAGCTAATAGGCCAAGCAGTGTTGTAATTAATATAGTTTCTGTGTAATTATTTTGGGTCTGGGCAGCCAGGAAACGAATGAGCAATCTCCACCAACAGATTGTGATAAAATATTCCTTGGAAATAAATATAACAAAAAAAAAACAACTATGGAATTTGATTTTGGGCCTTATCAGCTTCTAAACAATCTTGCATCCAGGATCATAATATACACAACTCAGAAACTAAGGACAAGCCAGCAGCAGACTTGGGTTAAGAGGTAGTTGTAGCTGTTGGAACTTCCAAGGTCTTAAAAACAAACATATATGCTTTCTGAATAGTATATACATGCCAGAATTTGAGCAACTGACAGAAGTAATTTTCAAAGACAGTGATTATCAGATACTCAAGATGGTAGGAGTGGTGGTGCAGAGGCAAAGAGACAACCTGAATGAAAATCAGGAGACAAAAAATTGAAAGGTGCCAGAGACATGGTTTGATGAGCAAAGACTTTCCACTGAATATGATCACCTGGTTCTATCCTTAGGACCCTAAAGGAAGAACATGAGATGGGATTCCTCTGACCTTCACACATGTGTGGTGTTTGCACAGATACATACATGTAATTTTAAATTCTTTTAATTGAGACATCTATAGATTTTAAAAAGTAAAATTATTAGACATGTATTTGGAAATAAGTATGTCATGTTTAAAGAAATAAAAGAAAAACGAAATGCTTGCTAGGAAAGATGGCATTATAAAAAATAATATAGAGTCTAGAAATGAAAAACAACCAAAATTTAAAGTTCAAGGGATATATTATAAGCCAATAAAATCTTAAAATCAGCTAATAAAGTGAATAGATATCTTATAAGTGATTGACACTTATGCACAGTTGGGCTCCTCAACTGAAATCCCTGGAGGAGTTTTCCCTTTCTGAGAAGAAATGTGCAGACTTTAAAGGGAAAACCCCAATATATTCTTATCATCTACTGGTAGAAGTTATCAAATAAGAAGATCAGTCACTTAAAATATAAAATGATCAATATAAATTAACAAGCAGATTCATAAATATCTGTTAAATACTACATCTAAGTCAAGAAAACATGTACTTTCCACCATGCACTTAGTATGTCGAATATGACTATAAAGCAAGAATGAAATATTTAGAAAGAGCCAGCTGTGTAATTGCACATCTGGGCAGCCTGGGCCACACAGGTAGCTCAAGGCCAGTCTGGGTTTCATTGCAAAATTGTATCTCCAATAGCAAAACAAAACAAAACAAAAAAGAGGTAAGCAATATCCAGGTATTTTTAGAACCCATGTAACTAAGGGGGGGGAGCAGCAATCACAGGTAAGTGGAAATCCCTTTCACGTTTAGAAATGAAGGACATTGTTCTATGCAAGCCACATGTGAAATGACAGTAACAGTGCTAACCACAAACGACAAATGTAGGTAGGAAGCCAAGAAAGTAAAGAGAAGAGCATGCATAGTTTTCCCTCCTCCATAAGGAAAAAGGTAATAATAAAGACCAATATTAATGAAGTTCAGCATCAAGATGCCTCAATGGGTAAGGGTGCTTGCTGCCAAGATGAACAACCTGAGTTTGATTCACACACACACACACACACACACACACACACACACACACACACACACAGTAAAAATTTCTTTTAATGAATATGCTTACTATCCATCAGATAATCTTTTAAAGGTTGTTATCAAAATATACCAAAAAGGATAAACAAAATGAAGAATAAAGACAGGAGCAGCAGTTAAAAACAAGCATGAAAGTCAAGAGAAACATCTAGCCGGGCCGCGGTGGTGCACACCTTTAATCCCAGCACTCAGGAGGCAGAGGCAGGTGGATCTCTGTGAGTTCGAGAGCAGCCTGGTCTATGAGAGCTAGTTCCAGGACAGGATCCAAAGCCACAGAGAAACCCTGTCTCAAAAAAACAAAAACAAAAACAAACAAAAAAACCCAAAACAACAACAAAAACAAAACAGAAAGAGAGAGAGAGAGAGAGAGAGAGAGAGAGAGAGAGAGAGAGAGAGAGAGAGAAGCATCCAAACACAGGTTTGTTCTTTGTGAGACAGTTCATAATAACAAAAGCTGAAATTATGAAAAGTAACAGTTGTGGAACTGACCAACAAATGGAGAGAAACACAAACACTGTTTTGGGCTACAAATAGGATCTGTCGCTATAGCCACTGTACACACGTGTGAGAAAAAGATATTGGCAACTTTTTGCCAGTGAATTTTAAAATAAAGATGGAATGGGCAATGTTTTAGTGCAGCCTGCCAAGATTAATTCAGCAAGAAATAGGCAATTACAATCATCTACAAAGGGCCTTTCACAAAGTCTCAGCAAGCCCTAGCTTGAATACAAAACAAGATAAGGAACCCCAAGGACCATTGTGGTCAAACTATTAAACCAAAGATAAAGTGATTTTGTTTTGTGTTCTGAGAAGTGACCTCAGGGTGACCAAAATTCAGAGGCCCTCCTGCCCCGACCTCCCAAGTAATAAGAATATCTGTGTGAGTCACTATGCTTAGCTAAAGAGAAAGTTTGAAAACACCCAGGGGAAAAAAATGACAGTCAAGGTATATGGTGATGGTTCTGCTGGTGAAGTTCTTGTTGGGCAAGTATGAAAGCCCGAGTTTGGTTCCCCAAACCTGGCCAAAGCCAGGAATGGTAGCATGTGCTTAGGTAGGGACAGGCAGATCCCTGGAGCTGATTGGCTAGCTAGTCTAGCCAAATCAGCAAGTCCCAAATCAAAATGAGAGACTGTCTCAAAAAAGCAATGTGGAAAGCTGGGCACTGTGATACACACTTTTAATCTGAGCACTGGAAGGAGCACTTAGAAAAGCAGACCTCTGAGAGTTTGAGGCCAGCCTGGTGCCACATAGTGAGACTTTGCCTCAGAAAACAAAAACAAACAGATAACAACAACAAAAGCCAAGGTGGAGAATGGCTGAAGAAAAGATCTGAGGTTTGTATACACACATGCATTCACGGGCACACATGCACACGCGCACACACACAGACATACACACACACACACACAATGTGATTATACGAATGATGGTTCATTTTCAGAAACAGTGGGCAACAGAATAAAATGCAGTACAATTCTAAAATGTTGAAGAATAAACCTACGAACTTAGAATACTAACTCAAGCAAAACTATCATTTAAAATTGAAGATGCAGTAAAGATGTCCCATTGCTGCCATAATTATGCCAAGGCAGGTCTTCATGACCCTAGAGAGAAAGTCACATCTCCAGGAGTGAAGAAAGAGCATCAGAACGTAAACTGAAAGGAAAAAAAAAAAACAGGATATACCTTAATATTTTCCTCTTCTAGTTTGTAAAATTCATGTTACTGGTAAACTAAATATTCTTCCACTGGTTAAGTTTATAGTATATGTGCATATATTATATGATAAGAATATCTAATCAACAACAGTAGACATCAGGAGAGCTCGTTCCTTAGGAGGCTCATGCTGGAGATGTATGAAAAGAGAAGAAACTTAATCCAGTTCTAGTATTTGGAGGTGGGGCATTTAGGGGTGACTAGGATTAAAGAAGCGTTCAGGACAGAGCTCCCATGATTGGATCCTGGTGACGTTGTAAGAAGAGAGACACTAGAAGAGATGTACCTGAGCTACTTGGCTCTTGCCATGTGATGCCCTGCATCTTCTAAGGACATCCCAGCAAGAAGGCCATCAGCAGGTACAGCCCCTCAGCCTGTCACTGCCAGAACTAAGAGCCAATAGGAACCTCTTTTTCTTCCCTCTAGTTTTTCTTCCTTCCTTTGTTTTTTTGTTTTGTTTTGTTTTTGAGACAGAGTCGCACAACACCCAGCCTACCACTGAACTCACTATACAGTCAGTGATGACTGTAAATGCCTGACACTCCTGCTTCTACTTCCTAAGTGCTAGGATTACAGGCATGTACTGCCATGCTTGATTTAAGGTGATTTTCCCCCCTGCCCTACCTCCCCATGCCTCCTGCTCCCCACTGGTTTATTTATTTATTTTTTGAGATGGTTTTTCACTATGTAGCACTGGAATTCATTATGTAGAAGATGGTGTCCTCAAACTTGTGTCTTCACACCTTAACCACCTTAACACTGGGATTACAGGTGTTTGTCCTGGTGCCTGCTATGACCCTCTTTTCTTTATAACTTACCCATTGTGTTACAAGCAACAGAAATGAACCAAGAAAAAAGACACGAAAACAGAGGTATAAGGAAACATCGATGAATTAAAATGGAATGCAAAATATTTTTTGATTGATCCAAATGAAACCAGGAAAGAAGAAGCAGAAAAGAAAAAGAAAGTCAGGGAGGAAAGAAGGAAGCAGATAACAAATAGCATCACAATGGGTCTAAAAACAAAGCAAATGGGCAAATGCTACATTGTTATTGTATTATAATATCCAGAGCTTGGCAGTGTAATGTACTATGATTGTAGATAATTGCTGTGTTCTGCCTATTAGATTAGCGTTTTTCTTTTTTTGGTAACTAAATGTAATTTCTCCCCATACTTTACAACAGGCCATTCATTGCCACTGCTAAGGTAATCATTTGAGTTGCTCTATCAATTCCAGTTTTAATTGTTCCATTCTTTTTCAGAGAAGGTATCTTCTTATATCTCTTGCTTTCTTCCATGTAGAGGAAGCTGTATATAAGCAACATTTCAAGCTTCTTCTCCTTCTTTTGGTTTTTCTTTTTTTTTTCATTTATCTATCTATCTATCTATCTATCTATCTATCTATCTATCTATCATCTATCATCTATCTATTTATTAAAGATTTCTGTCTCTTCCCCACCACCGCCTCCCATTTCCCTCCCCCTCCCCCAATCAAGTCCCCCTCCCTCGTCAGCCCAAAGAGCAGTCAGGGTTCTCTGCCCTGTGGGAAGTCCAAGGACCCACCCACCTCCATCCAGGTCTAGAAAGGTGAGCATCCAAACTGCCTAGGCTCCCACAAAGCCAGTAAGTGCAGTAGGATCAAAAACCCATTGCCATTGTTCTTGACTTCTCAGTAGTCCTCATTGTCTGCTATGTTCAGCGAGTCCGGTTTTATCCCAGGCTTTTTCAGACCCAGGCCAGCTGGCCCGATAGAACATCCCCATTGTCTCAGTGTGTGGGTGCACCCCTCACAGTCCTGAGTTCCTTGCTCGCGCTCTCTCTCCTTCTGCTCCTGATTTGGACCTTGAGATTTCTGTCTGGTGCTCCAATGTGGGTCTCTGTCTCTGTCTCCTTTCATCGCCTGATGAAGGTTAATATTCAGGAGGATGCCTATATGTTTTTCTTTGGGTTCTCCTTCTTATTTAGCTTCTCTAGGATCACTAATTATAGGCTCAATGTCCTTTATTTAAGGCTAGAAATCAAATATGAATGAGTACATCCCATGTTCCTCTTTTTGGATCTGGCTTACCTCACTCAGGATAGTGTTTTCTATTTCCATCCATTTGCATGCAAAATTCAAGAAGTCCTTGTTTTTTTACTGCTGAGTAGTACTCTAATATGTATATATTCCATACTTTCTTCATCCATTCTTCCATTGAAGGGCATCTAGGTTGTTTCCAGGTTCTGGCTATTACAAACAATGCTGCTATGAACATAGTAGAGCATATACTTTTGTTGTATGATAAGGCCACTCTTGGGTATATTCCCAAGAGTGGTATTGAAGGCGTAAGTCACAAACAATGCCACACCAGTTTGGAATTATGATTATAGGGTGGTATTTATTTAAAGGGGAAAAAATTTACAGATCACTGTCCCAGACAACAGCCCTCTGTGCAACCAGGAAGGGAGTCTAGTCACCGGAAGCGGAGCAGGAAGTGAAGAGAGAGAGGAGAGGGAAGTGGCTGCTTTTTTAAAGGGAGAGAGACCACGCCCCAATGGGCTGGTATCTCAGCGGCTATAGGCTGGAGGAGCGGAAGGACCTCCCGCAACATGGTATTGCTCTGGTTTCTCTTCCGATCGTATAAATCTTTCTTCTTCTTTTGGTTTTTCGAGACAGGGTTTCCTCTGTAGCTTTGGAGCCCATTCTGGAACTAGCTCAGACTGGCCTCAAACTCCCAAACATCCTCCCAACTCTGCCTCCTGAGTGCTGGGATTAAAGGCATGTGCCACCACCACCCGGCTCAAGCTTCTTTTTTATTTGTAAATACATAAAGGCATACAAACATACTCTGCTCCAGAAAAGGTGAAGCACCTTACCTAATGGGTGGGAATGAGGAAGAGACTAGGCAGACATGGACAGATGGTATTACCTCTTCTTCCTCCTTGGAGTGACTGTGTGTATGGGGCACACAATCTGCCTGTTGACAAAATAGAAGGTTTACAAGAGAAGGCCTTCCCAGGTCAATGGACTCTTCAGGGACCAGGACTCAGAAGTCTATTTACCTGGCTATGAACCACTTACTAAGAAAGGTGGTGTTGTGGGCCAGGCAAGGTGGCACATGCCTTTTATCCCAGGATCTGGAAGCAGAGGCAGAAAAATCTCTCAGAGTTTGAGGCCAACTTGGTCTACATGGTGAGTTCCAGGCCAGCTGGGATTACATAGAGACCTAGAGTTGCAAACATCACACCAGCTCAAAGCTGTATGGTGAGCTGAGGGTGTAGCTCAGAGGCTACGTGGCTTCTCTACCATACAGGAACTTCAGTCCTGTATAAACCGTATGCAAGCACTGATGGAGGAGAGACAGTATAAAAATGGCTGTATTCTACTGTGGTCAGAGGTCGGAGGGACGCTTCACAAGATAGAAACACTAAGGGTTGGGCTGGGAAGATGTGCCAGTCAGTGAACAGCTTGCTATGTAAGCATAAGGATATGAGTTTGATCCCAGGACCTCCCCCCCAACAAATAACAAATAAATAATATATACTGTTGTGCACTTGTAACACCCATGCTGGGAGTCTGGCTGAGATAGACAGATCTCTGGGGTTTGCTGGTCATTGACAGGGCAATAAGAAATCCTGTCTCAACAAAATCTCACATAGGACAATGTCGCAAGGAATGATTCCCAAGGTTGACCTCTGGTCTCCGTGCGAATGTGCACAGATGCATTTATGTGCCCTTGCATACAGATGTATTATCTTGTGAGAAAAAATAGTTAAGATAGTGAGAGAGACAGAAGCAGGCAGATAGAAAAAAAAATTCCAAGGAATCCATCAACTTGCCAAAAGCTGAGAAAAGCAAAAGTTATCCCCTAGTGCTGTCAGGGAATATGGTCCTGCTGATACGTTGGCTTCAGATTTTCACTCCCACAATGAGACAAAGCACTGTTATTTAGAACCACCCATATGTGGCACTCTGTCGTGGCAGCACTGAAAACCATCACATCTAATTTCTACTGCGACATCTAAAAATAGCAGGTTGCTTCTATATTTTAAAATATTTTGTCTAATATATTACACATCTCAAAAAAATCATCCCTTTCATTTGACTCTATTTCTGCCTTATTTGTGTTTTGTCCCATCAATCTCTTTTGCTGTTTTTGACTCAATTCTTTTTTTCCTTGAAGATGTATCTCTTTGAAGAGGTAAATGGTACATGTGTCTATTTCCCCTCCATCTTTATTCCTACTGTATTTTCTTACTGTCTCTCATTTCTTAACTATTTTAAAGATTTATTTATATATTTATTTATGTGTATGTGTATGTGACTAGGAATGCATGCTCACATGTGTGAGTAGGTATATGCTTTTGTTCCTGTGCCTGGAGGCCAGAAGAGGTCATCAAAAGTTGTCATCTCTTCCTGTTTACCTATTCCTTTAAGGCAAGGTCTCTGGAGCTGGAGTTGGAGTCTTCACAGCGAGGCTGGGAGCCTGCAAATCCCAGTGATCTTCCAGTTCCCACCTCTTTTGGAGCAAGAGTTACAGGAATACTTGGGATGCCCAGCTCATTTTATGGATGCTGGGATCCAAATTCTGGTCCTCATTAATGTGCAGTAAGTGCTCTTAACCTCTGAGCTATTTCTCCAAGCCCTCCATTCATCTTCTTCCTTCCATCTTTCAGTCCTTGTCTCTGTCTTCTTCTTGATCTTAAGAGAATTTGTTTTACCATACGTGGGTGATCAGTAAGAGGTAGCATTACTTTACTTTACTATGAAAAGGGTTAGAGCATATGCCATGCAGTTAAAAACGTGGTTTAGAAATCAAAGCAATAACTCCAGAGCTTCTATATCAACTTCCTCATTCTTGACCTTCCTCAGAAACACATTGTTCATCTGGCACTTATTAATTCCACTTTATCCTGTGGTGGTTTGTGTGCATATTCTTCGCTTCCTGGGGTCTATAAACACCACAAAAGCCAGTGAAGCTCTTGATTAGTCTGCTCCCTCTGGAAAAGAGGATTCTCAGGGGCTGGGGAGATGGCTTAGTTGGTAAAGCTTTGTGTAAGCAAGAGGACCTTGTGCCCATGTAAAAGCTGATTCAGTGCCATGCAATTGTAATCAACGTCCTCGAAGTGGAAGCAAGAGGCTTCCTGGAGCTTGATGGTCAGCGAGTTCAGCCTAATCAGTGAGATCCAGATACTGAGAGAGAGGTGGAGATGGATTGAAGAAGACACCTAACACTGACATCTGGTCTCCACATGTGTGCTCAGATATGTGTATACACATCCCCACACACCACACGTCCTCACCACACACACACACACACACACACACACAGAGTGATGCTATGAGGGTTGTTCTAACTAGGTAAATGCCCTGAATCTCTCTCAGCCTGGGACAAGCTACTGGGAAGCCAACCATCTCCTCAGTGTGGGTGCTTGGAAGTTGCCTAGCACTAGCATTTTGTATGAGAAACTGAGAACTGTATGCATGGCCATGTTTTGGCCCCATCTTAGTTCATATTCTCAAGGAGACTGTGTCCTTAACTTTGGTATTGTGCCAAAGATCAAGAGTTGGGGCTTCCTCTTATCCTACATTGATAATAGACATACAAGAAATGAGAGGCAGGGGCTTTGAGGGTATCCTATCTCATCTCCATAACAGAGGCAAGGTGAACTAAAGAATAACATAGCCTGCAAATCTATAGTACTCTCACGTTGTTCCCTTTTGCCTAAAGTCTGCTCATACTAGTGCCCAAGGTCTAGATGCAAGAGAGAAAACAAAACTGGGCACTATTCGTGACAGAAGAGACTCAGCAGTTGATTCTGAAGTGGGCCAGTCAGCGTCCACACCATGCATTAGAAGGCAGAGGTATGATGAGGTACAGCTGGACAAAACACTTCACTGAATTAGATCTTCTGCACAATGATAATGCTATATAACCAAGTGTTCATTAGGCGTGTCTAAAGCATGCACCCTCATCTCTTCCTTGCGCACTCGCTAGCCTTTGTCCGTATTTGGCCTTGGGTAAGCTACTTTTCTCTCGCTTGACAAAATATCTGGCAAAAGCAATTAATGGGGCAGGGAGATGGCCCAGTGAGTAAAGGCACTTGCCGTGCAAGTCGGTTGACCTGAGTTGCTCCCCAGCACCCATGCAATAATATAAAAAAGAAGCTGGAGGTGGTGGCACATGTGTGTAATATCAACATCCCTTCAGTGAGATGGGAGGTGGGTTCCGGAGGAGCTCGTGGGGCCAGCTCGCCTGGAGGACAGAGAAGAGCAGCAGAAACAGGAGACTCTGCTTCAGCAAGGTGGAAGGGAAGAGACAACTTCAAGAGTGTACGCTGCTCTGCTCTTCAGACACGTACTGTACCACATGTGTGTTTACACACACGCACACACACGCACGCACACACACACACACACGCACGATTAGGAATTGTGCTTTAAAGAACAACACAGGAAAAGCAGTTTTAAGGGAGAACTTCTGTCACGGCAGGGAAGGCATGGAGAAGGAAGCAGAGGTGGCTGGTCAGGTTGCTGCAGTTGGGAAGCAGGGGGAGATTAATGCTGCTGTTCAGTGGACTGTCTTCTATTTATTCAGTTCAGAATCCCAGCTCATGGAATGGCTCCACCCACTCCCAGGATATAGGCCTTCCCTGCTCAGTTAAACCTTTCTGGTAAGATGCAGAGGAGTGTTTCTGTAGTGATTCTATATATCCTATCAAGTTGGGCCCTCTTTCTTGGGCTTCAGGCCCTACACAGACAGGTTAGGGACTGATCTGGATTGCTGGAAGTTAAAACATAAGTGACGTGAGAAAGATGCCATGCAGCAGAACTCAGCAGGAGGGGTTTTTATTGGGGGAAAGTGAATGGCAAAGGGGTGGGGGGAGAGGGGAGACCAGCCTTCTAGGGACAGGAGCAGCAGAAGAGAAGAGAGAGGCAGAGAGGTGAGGGTGGGGGGGGGGAGACAGAGACAGAGAGAGAAAGATGGGAGGTGGGCAGAGAACATGTGATTGTATACAGGAGGGGCTCTTACTGGCTACAGCTGAGGAGGTATTCTGTCAGAACCCAAGGACAAGTCAGTACAGATGCTTGAATACTAACACATATGGCATTAATGTATTTTATACCAATGGCTTTGTAAAACTCCTCACAAGTCTGAATATTTTCTAAAACTTGTTGTGAATTATGAAAAGTAAGTAGGATCCTTTAAATTTTGGTCTTATTTGAATATAAAAAGAATAAATACAAGATAATCCCTCCAATGCTCAGCCATTTAAGTCCAGCTTTCATTCCTGAGATTACATGGGTGAATTTTGCAGAGATCCACTCTATGGTGAGTGGGAACCTTTCTAGTCAGAAAGTTCACAGATTATGGCCTTTCCCAATACAGAGGCAGATGAATTACAGTAGAAGGGGAAATTATGTTATAGGTCTTAAATATTTGATGATTTTCTTGGCTTTAGGGTTGGTGGAAGCTTGGAGTGTATTAAGTTAATATATTCCACAGGTTTTACCTGATAGGGAGGAGGATGCTTGGTCAGAAAAAAGCAAGCAGAGGATAGTTATTCAGGGGACTAAAGGTCAAGACTGGCTCCCATTTATACCATTTTAACTCTCACAGTGATGAAATTCTTTCTAATCAGTTAACCAGCCTTGTAGAATCTTTAACACACACACACACATACACACACACAGAGATACATCTATATCTATATCTATATCATCTATATCTATATCTATATCTATATCCATATCTATATCTCCCTCTGAAGAGCCTTTCCACCACCACAGGTAATTACTAAAGAGGTTGGACTACCCTGCCCCTGGTTCTGTGCACTGGTGGTTTAGAACTTGGTGTCTGGAAGGAGTCATAGTGATGTATTCTTTTTCCTTCCCTGTCCTGATATAAACACTTCTTCCTGGTTCTGAGAGGAGGTGTTCAATAAGGTACCACTCCCCCTTTTCAAGCTGTTGACTCAGGATCTTCTTCTTGGTAATCCAACCTAGGACAGCACCCCGCTTTGCTAACATTCTTGGAATTGGTATGAACTAAAAGCAACAGTACCTATTAAACAAAATTTCCATCTAGACTGGGATTTGACTTTCTGGATTCCCATCATCTTATGCTCCATGCTCATTTCTACTATGTGGACTTTGTTCACGGTAGTGCTGGGAATTGAGCTGAGGGCCTCATGTATGCTAGGCAATGGCTGAACCACTGAACTAATCCCTAGTCCACTGTAATGTAGACTTGTGTGTGTATGTGTGCATGTGCATGTGTGTGCATGTTCATGTGTGTGAGAGTGAGCACATACATTCTGTGACCTCTGTGGACATCAGAGGACAACCACAATTTCAGCTGTCAGTCCTCACGTTCTGCCCTGTTTGAGACAGGGTCTCTTGTTTGCCAGGATAGTTATTTCCAAAGCTTTCTAGAGATTCTCCTGTTCTTATCTTCTTGC